>NW_028301148.1:0-2923 GCF_049000335.1 Polistes dominula
GAATATAGACAAATACTTTAGGGAACATTTTTCATGTCAGAAAAAAGAGAGATTTATGACATCGTCCGACTATTAAATAATCTATTCATGATTCTGAATGGTCTCTATTAAATTCGTTTATGCTTAAAACGTTCGTACACGCATTACAATAGCACTTTCACCATCACACATGTAAGATTTATTTAAATTTAAAAATATAAGTATTTATTATAATAGAACAAATATTTAATATAATAATAAAAAGATAGAAAAGATAAGAAAAGCAAGTAATAATAGTTGACACACTCGAATTACACTTCTTTCACTCACAGATAGTAGCACCGAATCAAGAAGGCGAAGACCGCATTCTTCGCCGCGCTTATATACACATTCACCCCACCAATGGTCCCAATCACTTCCGTCAATCATTCTCGAAATCTCCAGACTATTCCCGACCAATTAAACAAAAGACCTTTTCCCGATTTCCGGTTCGGGAATATTCGAGAGACTTCGGGGTGCACGCTCGCTTTTCTTTCTTACTGGACACACTCATATTCATACTGCTGCATGCACTCACACTTATACCCATATCGCTGCGCGCACTCACACTCATATCCATATCGCTGCGCGCACACACACTCATACCGATATCGCTGCATACTCTCACACATCTTTCACATTCATCAATTGTTTTCACGCCCACCATACACTCTCACTCTTCGTCTTTCTCTCACACTCATACACATTTGAAGAGAGCCGCGATGTCAATAAGTGATTAAAAAAAAAAAAAGAAAAAAAACGTTGAACTTAACGTAGAAAAATATTTTTTTGAAACATATATCCTTTTTGGTAATAAACTTGCTTGTCTAGAATAATATATTCTTTCATATAATATACATTAAAAAAGTAAAATTTACGGAATGTGGTCTAGACAGGAAGAGTCTGTTTAAAACTTTAATAAATAAGAAAAGCAAATGAAATATTTTGGCCGAATAATAAAGAATATATGGTATTTTTCCGTGTAATCTGCAGAAAATATGTTCTTCTTTATTGCATTTGAACAAGCATTTCTAGACACAGTTCTATCTTAACACATACAAAAGTAGCTGCGATTCTACAAATTGTTAGAAATAAAAAGTAAAAATCTATGAAGAAATATAAAAAAATTCTATTGTACATTATCCGTTTAAAAGGAAAAAGAGAAATTTGAGACCTCGTCGGCATATTAAAGAATCTCTTGATAATTCTGAGTATGCTTAACAGATTTTGATTTTTCTTAATACGTTCTAACATACATCCTTTGATCCCTTTTCCACTACACACACATTAAAAAAAAAACAAGATTCTAGAAATTGATTTTTAAAAAAAGATGAAGAAATCTTACGCCTTAGCTTGCAACATATTTCTTTATAAAAATCAATACATTAGGGAATTAATTTTTTACCTTTAAATACTCTCCTAATTATAATTTATAAAGAAATATACAGGTTCTCACAACGCTTAATAGCCGGAAAGATCAAAGAAATAAACAGCTTTTTTTTCAAATAAATAAAAGAAAGTAATATTATCTTGGAACTTAAGAACATCCTTTGATGAATGTTAGTTATTTCAAATAAACGCGTTTAAACTTGACGCGTTCAGATACAAAAATACAATAACTTTTCTGAAAATATTAAAAGAGCCGCGATTCAAGAAATACATCTAAAAGATTGGAAAACCATCTTTGAATGAATATAGACAAATACTTTAGGGAACATTTTTCATGTCAGAAAAAAGAGAGATTTATGACATCGTCCGACTATTAAATAATCTATTCATGATTCTGAATAATCTCTATTAAATTCGTTTATGCTTAAATCGTTCGTACACGCATTACAAAAGCACTTTCACCATTACACATATGAAAAGAGCCGCGATGCTAATAAGTGATTAAAAAAAAAAAGAAAAAAAACGTTGAACTTAACGTAGAAAAATATTTTTTGGAAACAAATATCCTTTCTGGTAATAAACTTGTTTGTCTAGAATAATATATTCTTTCATATAATATACATTAAAAAAGTAAAATTTTCAGAATGTGGTCTAGACAGAAAGAGTCTTTTTAAAACTTTAATAAATAAGAAAAGCAAATGAAATATTTTGGCCAAATAATTAAGAATATATTTTATTTTTCCGTGTAATCTGCAAAAGATATGTTCTTCTTTATTGCATTTAAACAAGCATTTATAGACACAGTTCTATCTTAACACATACAAAAGTAGCTGCGATTCTACAAATTGTTAGAAATAAAAAGTAAAAATCTGTGAAGAAATATAAAAAAATTCTATTGTACCTTATCCGTTCAAAAGGAAGAAGAGAAATTTAAGACCTCGTCGGCATATTAAAGAATCTCTTGCAGTAATTCTGAGTATGCTTAACAGTTTTTGATTTTTCTTAATATACGTTCTAACATACATCCTTAGATCCCTTTTCCACTACACACACATTAAAAAAAAAACACGATTCTAGAAATTGATTTTTAAAAAAAAGATAAAGAAATCTTACGCCTTCGCTTTTGAAATATTTCTTTATAAAAATCAATACATTAGAGAATTAATTTTTTATCTTTAAATACTCTCCTAATTATAATTTATAAAGAAATATACAGGTTCTCACAACGCTTAATGGGGGGAAAGATCAAAGAAATAAACAGCTTTTTTTCAAATAAATAAAAGAAAGTAATATTATCTTGGAATTTAAGAGCATCCTTTGATGATTGTTAGTTATTTCAAATTAACGCGTTTAAACTTGACGCGTTCAGATACAAAAAATACAATAACTTTTCTGAAAATATTAAAAGAGCTGCGATTCAAGAAATACATCTAAAAGATTGGAAAACCATCTTTGAATGAATATAGACAAATACTTTAGAGAACATTTTTCATGTCCAGAAAAAAGAGAGATTTAT
>NW_028301149.1:0-32046 GCF_049000335.1 Polistes dominula
AGGAAATATGTGTGTGCATAGAAAAACGAAAAATTTCCGATATTCTTACATCAGATTTTTGTAGATTATGTAATTTTTCTATAATGCAGATAATCTGCAAATATCATTAGATTGCTGAATAATGTACATTGTTGTTCCAAGGTTTTTCTTGTAATTTTTTTTTATTTTAAATGACAAAATTTTTTTTATATAAGATATTAGAATCATCTAATGTATTAGCATATCATTTTTGTAATCCTATATTTTTTCTCTAACGCAGTAAAGAAACATACAAACGCTAATTTTATGCGAAAATTACATACATTTTTAAATATAATACCTATAATATAATCGATTTTGTATCATAGGAAATATGTGTGTGAATAGAAAAACGAAAAATTTCCGATATTCATACATTTGTTTTTTGTAGACTAAGTAATTTTTCTATAATGCAGTTGATCTGCAAATATCATTAGATTGCTAAATAATGTACAATGTAATTCCAACATTTTTCTTGTAATTTTATCGAGATTAAATGACAAAATATCTTTTTATTCAGGATATAAGAATCTTCTAATGTATTAGCATATCATTTTTGTAATCCTATATTTTTTTCTCTAACGCAGTAAAGAAAAATACAAACGCTAATTGTATGCGAAAATTACATACATTTTTAAATATAATACCTGTAATATAATCGATTTTGTATCATAGGAAATATGTGTATGCATAGAAAAACGAAAAATTTCCGATATTCTTACATCAGATTTTTGTAGATTAAGTAATTTTTCTATAATGCAGATAATCTGCAAATATCATTAGATTGCTGAATAATGTACATTGTTGTTCCAAAGTTTTTCTTGTAATTTTTTTGATTTTAAATGACAAAATTTCTTTTTATTCAAGATATAAGAATCATCTAATGTATTAGCATATCATTTTTGTAATCCTATATTTTTTCTCTTACGCAGTAAAGAAACATACAAACGCTAATTGTATACGAAAATTACATACATTTTTAAATATAATACCTGTAATATAATCGATTTTGTATCATAGGAAATATGTGTATGCATAGAAAAACGAAAAATTTCCGATATTCTTACATCGGATTTTTGTAGATTAAGTAATTTTTCTATAATGCAGATAATCTGCAAATATCATTAGATTGCTGAATAATGTACATTGTTGTTCCAAAGTTTTTCTTGTAATTTTTTTGATTTTAAATGACAAAATTTCTTTTTATATAAGATATTAGAATCATCTAATGTATTAGCATATCATTTTTGTAATCGTATATTTTTTCTCTAACGCAGTAAAGAAACATACAAACGCTAATTGTATGCGAAAATTACGTACATTTTTCAACATAAAAATGTAATTAAATATATTTTTATCATAGGAAATATGTGTATGCCTAAAAAAACGAAAAATTTCCGATATTCTTACATCGGATTTTAGTATACTAAGAAATTTTCTGTAATGAGGTTAATCTGCAAATATCATTAGATTGCTGAATAATGTGCAATGTAGTTCCAACGTTTTTCTTGTAATTTATATGATTTTAAATGACAAAATTTCTTTTTATTCAGGATATAAGAATCATCTAATGTATTAGCATATCATTTTTGTAATCCTATATTTTTTCTCTAACGCAGTAAAGAAACATACAAACGCTAATTGTATACGAAAATTACATACATTTTTAAATATAATACCTGTAATATAATTGACTTTGTATCGTAGGAAATATGTGTATGCATAGAAAAACGAAAAATTTCCGATATTCTTACATCGGATTTTTGTAGATTAAGTAATTTTTCTATAATGCAGATAATCTGCAAATATCATTAGATTGCTGAATAATGTACATTGTTGTTCCAAAGTTTTTCTTGTAATTTTTTTGATTTTAAATGACAAAATTTCTTTTTATATAAGATATTAGAATCATCTAATGTATTAGCATATCATTTTTGTAATCGTATATTTTTTCTCTAACGCAGTAAAGAAACATACAAACGCTAATTGTATGCGAAAATTACGTACATTTTTCAACATAAAAATGTAATTAAATATATTTTTATCATAGGAAATATGTGTATGCCTAAAAAAACGAAAAATTTCCGATATTCTTACATCGGATTTTAGTATACTAAGAAATTTTCTGTAATGAGGTTAATCTGCAAATATCATTAGATTGCTGAATAATGTGCAATGTAGTTCCAACGTTTTTCTTGTAATTTATATGATTTTAAATGACAAAATTTCTTTTTATTCAGGATATAAGAATCATCTAATGTATTAGCATATCATTTTTGTAATCCTATATTTTTTCTCTAACGCAGTAAAGAAACATACAAACGCTAATTGTATACGAAAATTACATACATTTTTAAATATAATACCTGTAATATAATTGACTTTGTATCGTAGGAAATATGTGTATGCATAGAAAAACGAAAAATTTCCGATATTCTTACATCGGATTTTTGTAGATTAAGTAATTTTTCTATAATGCAGATAATCTGCAAATATCATTAGATTGCTGAATAATGTACATTGTTGTTCCAAAGTTTTTCTTGTAATTTTTTTGATTTTAAATGACAAAATTTCTTTTTATATAAGATATTAGAATCATCTAATGTATTAGCATATCATTTTTGTAATCGTATATCTTTTCTCTAACGCAGTAAAGAAACATACAAACGCTAATTGTATGCGAAAATTACGTACATTTTTCAACATAAAATGTAATTAAATATATTTTTATCATAGGAAATATGTGTATGCCTAAAAAAACGAAAAATTTCCGATATTCTTACATCGGATTTTAGTATACTAAGAAATTTTCTGTAATGAGGTTAATCTGCAAATATCATTAGATTGCTGAATAATGTGCAATGTAATTCCAACAATTTTCATGTAATTTTATCGATTCTAAATGACAAAATTTCTTTCTATTAGAGATATAAGAATCATCAAATGTATATGCATATCATTTTTGTAATCCTATAGAATTTCTCTAACGCATTAAAGAAACATACAAACGCTAATTGTATGCGAAAAATACATACATTTTTTAACATAATAACAGTAATATAAACGATTTTGTATTATAGAAAATATATGTATATCTAAAAAAACGAAAAATTTTCGATATTCATACATCGAATTTTAGTATACTAAGAAATTTTCTGTAATGCGGTTAATCTGCAAATATCATTAGATTGCTGAATAATGTTCAATGTAATTTTAACATTTTTGTTGTTATTTTATCGATTTTTAATGACAAAATTTCTTTTTATTAAAGATATAAGAATAATCAAGTGTATTAGCATATCATTTTTGTAATCCTATAGAATTTCTCTAACGCATTAAAGAAACATACAAACGCTAATTGTATGCGAAAAATACATACATTTTTCAACATAATAACAGTAATATAAACAATTTTGTATCATAGAAAATATATGTATATCTAAAAAAACGAAAAATTTTCGATATTCATACATCGAATTTTAGTATACTAAGAAATTTTCTGTAATGCGGTTAATCTGCAAATATCATTAGATTGCTGAATAATGTTCATTGTTGTTCCAAGGTTTTTGTTGTTATTTTTTTGATTTTAAATGACAAAATTTCTTTTTATAAAAGATATTAGAATCATCAAATGTATTAGCATATCATTTTTGTAATCCTATATTCTTTCTCTAACGCAGTAAAGAAACATACAAACGCTAATTGTATGCGAAAATTACATACATTTTTAAATATAATACCTGTAATATAATCGATTTTGTATCATAGGAAATATGTGTGTGCATAGAAAAACGAAAAATTTCCGATATTCTTACATCAGATTTTTGTAGATTAAGTAATTTTTCTATAATGCAGATAATCTGCAAATATCATTAGATTGCTGAATAATGTACATTGTTGTTCCAAGGTTTTTCTTGTAATTTTTTTGATTTTAAATGACAAAATTTTTTTTATATAAGATATTAGAATCATCTAATGTATTAGCATATCATTTTTGTAATCCTATATTTTTTCTCTAACGCAGTAAAAGAAACATACAAACGCTAATTGTATGCGAAAATTACATACATTTTTAAATATAATACCAGTAATATAATCGATTTTGTATCATAGGAAATATGTGTGTATAGAAAAACGAAAAATTTCCGATATTCATACATTGGTTTTTTGTAGACTAAGTAATTTTTCTATAATGCAGTTGATCTGCAAATATCATTAGATTGCTAAATAATGTACAATGTAATTCCAACATTTTTCTTGTAATTTTATCGATTTTAAATGACAAAATATCTTTTTATTCAGGATATAAGAATCTTCTAATGTATTAGCATATCATTTTTGTAATCCTATATTTTTTCTCTAACGCAGTAAAGAAAAATACAAACGCTAATTGTATGCGAAAATTACATACATTTTTAAATATAATACATGTAATATAAATCGATTTTGTATCATAGGAAATATGTGTATGCCTAGAAAAACGAAAAATTTCCGATATTCTTACATCGGATTTTAGTATACTAAGTAATTTTTCTGTAATGCAGGATAATCTGCAAATATCATTAGATTGCTGAATAATGTGCAATGTAGTTCCAACGTTTTTCTTGTAATTTATATGATTTTAAATGACAAAATTTCTTTTTATTCAGGATATAAGAATCATCTAATGTATTAGCATATCATTTTTGTAATCCTATATTTTTTCTCTAACGCAGTAAAGAAACATACAAACGCTAATTGTATACGAAAATTACATACATTTTTAAATATAATACCTGTAATATAATTGACTTTGTATCGTAGGAAATATGTGTATGCATAGAAAAACGAAAAATTTCCGATATTCTTACATCGGATTTTTGTAGATTAAGTAATTTTTCTATAATGCAGATAATCTGCAAATATCATTAGATTGCTGAATAATGTACATTGTTGTTCCAAAGTTTTTCTTGTAATTTTTTTGATTTTCAAATGACAAAATTTCTTTTTATATAAGATATTAGAATCATCTAATGTATTAGCATATCATTTTTGTAATCGTATATTTTTTCTCTAACGCAGTAAAGAAACATACAAACGCTAATTGTATGCGAAAATTACGTACATTTTTCAACATAAAAATGTAATTAAATATATTTTTATCATAGGAAATATGTGTATGCCTAAAAAAACGAAAAATTTCCGATATTCTTACATCGGATTTTAGTATACTAAGAAATTTTCTGTAATGAGGTTAATCTGCAAATATCATTAGATTGCTGAATAATGTGCAATGTAATTCCAACAATTTTCATGTAATTTTATCGATTTTAAATGACAAAATTTCTTTCTATTAGAGATATAAGAATCATCAAATGTATATGCATATCATTTTTGTAATCCTATAGAATTTCTCTAACGCATTAAAGAAACATACAAACGCTAATTGTATGCGAAAAATACATACATTTTTTAACATAATAACAGTAATATAAACGATTTTGTATTATAGAAAATATATGTATATCTAAAAAAACGAAAAATTTTCGATATTCATACATCGAATTTTAGTATACTAAGAAATTTTCTGTAATGCGGTTAATCTGCAAATATCATTAGATTGCTGAATAATGTTCAATGTAATTTTAACATTTTTGTTGTTATTTTATCGATTTTTAATGACAAAATTTCTTTTTATTAAAGATATAAGAATAATCAATGTATTAGCATATCATTTTTGTAATCCTATAGAATTTCTCTAACGCATTAAAGAAACATACAAACGCTAATTGTATGCGAAAATTACGTACATTTTTCAACATAAAAATGTAATTAAATATATTTTTTATCATAGGAAATATGTGTATGCCTAAAAAAACGAAAAATTTCCGATATTCTTACATCGGATTTTAGTATACTAAGAAATTTTCTGTAATGAGGTTAATCTGCAAATATCATTAGATTGCTGAATAATGTACATTGTAGTTCCAACGTTTTTCTTGTAATTTATATGATTTTAAATGACAAAATTTCTTTTTATTCAGGATATAAGAATCTTCTAATGTATTAGCATATCATTTTTGTAATCCTATATTTTTTCTCTAACGCAGTAAAGAAAAATACAAACGCTTATTGTATGCGAAAATTACATACATTTTTAAATATAATACCTGTAATATAATCGATTTTGTATCATAGGAAATATGTGTATGCATAGAAAAACGAAAAATTTCCGATATTCTTACATCAGATTTTTGTAGATTAAGTAATTTTTCTATAATGCAGATAATCTGCAAATATCATTAGATTGCTGAATAATGTACATTGTTGTTCCAAAGTTTTTCTTGTAATTTTTTTGATTTTAAATGACAAAATTTCTTTTTATTCAAGATATAAGAATCATCTAATGTATTAGCATATCATTTTTGTAATCCTATATTTTTTCTCTAACGCAGTAAAGAAACATACAAACGCTAATTGTATACGAAAATTACATACATTTTTAAATATAATACCTGTAATATAATTGACTTTGTATCGTAGGAAATATGTGTATGCATAGAAAAACGAAAAATTTCCGATATTCTTACATCGGATTTTTGTAGATTAAGTAATTTTTCTATAATGCAGATAATCTGCAAATATCATTAGATTGCTGAATAATGTACATTGTTGTTCCAAAGTTTTTCTTGTAATTTTTTTGATTTTAAATGACAAAATTTCTTTTTATATAAGATATTAGAATCATCTAATGTATTAGCATATCATTTTTGTAATCGTATATTTTTTCTCTAACGCAGTAAAGAAACATACAAACGCTAATTGTATGCGAAAATTACGTACATTTTTCAACATAAAAATGTAATTAAATATATTTTTATCATAGGAAATATGTGTATGCCTAAAAAAACGAAAAATTTCCGATATTCTTACATCGGATTTTAGTATACTAAGAAATTTTCTGTAATGAGGTTAATCTGCAAATATCATTAGATTGCTGAATAATGTGCAATGTAATTCCAACAATTTTCATGTAATTTTATCGATTTTAAATGACAAAATTTCTTTCTATTAGAGATATAAGAATCATCAAATGTATATGCATATCATTTTTGTAATCCTATAGAATTTCTCTAACGCATTAAAGAAACATACAAACGCTAATTGTATGCGAAAAATACATACATTTTTTAACATAATAACAGTAATATAAACGATTTTGTATTATAGAAAATATATGTATATCTAAAAAAACGAAAAATTTTCGATATTCATACATCGAATTTTAGTATACTAAGAAATTTTCTGTAATGCGGTTAATCTGCAAATATCATTAGATTGCTGAATAATGTTCAATGTAATTTTAACATTTTTGTTGTTATTTTATCGATTTTCAATGACAAAATTTCTTTTTATTAAAGATATAAGAATAATCAAGTGTATTAGCATATCATTTTTTGTAATCCTATATTTTTTCTCTAACGCATTAAAGAAACATACAAACGCTAATTGTATCGAAAATTACATACATTTTTTAATATAATACTGTAATATAATCGATTTTGTATTATAGAAAATATATGTATATCTAAAAAACGAAAAATTTTCGATATTCTACATCGATTTTAGTATACTAAGAATTTTCTTAATGAGGTTAATCTGCAAATATCATTAGATTGCTGAATAATGTGCAATGTAATTCCAACATTTTTCTTGTAATTTTATCGATTTTAAATGACAAAATTTCTTTCTATTAGAGATATAAGAATCATCAAATGTATTAGCATATCATTTTTGTAATCCTATAGAATTTCTCTAACGCATTAAAGAAACATACAAACGCTAATTGTATGCGAAAAATACATACATTTTTCAACATAATAACAGTAATATAAACGATTTTGTATCATAGAAAATATATGTATATCTAAAAAAACGAAAAATTTCCGATATTCATACATCGAATTTTAGTATACTAAGTAATTTTTCTGTAATGCAGTTAATCTGCAAATATCATTAGATTGCTGAATAATGTACATTGTTGTTCCAAAGTTTTTCTTGTAATTTTTTTGATTTTAAATGACAAAATTTCTTTTTATATAAGATATTAGAATCATCTAATGTATTAGCATATCATTTTTGTAATCCTATATTTTTTCTCTAACGCAGTAAAGAAACATACAAACGCTAATTGTATGCGAAAAATACATACATTTTTTAATATAATAACAGTAATATAAACGATTTTTTATTATAGAAAATATATGTATACCTAAAAAAACGAAAAATTTTCGATATTCATACATCGAATTTTAGTATACTAAGAAATTTTCTGTAATGCGGTTAATCTGCAAATATCATTAGATTGCTGAATAATGTTCAATGTAATTTTAACATTTTTGTTGTTATTTTATCGATTTTTAATGACAAAATTTCTTTTTATTAAAGATATAAGAATAATCAAGTGTATTAGCATATCATTTTTGTAATCCTATAGAATTTCTCTAACGCATTAAAGAAATATACAAACGCTAATTGTATGCGAAAATTACTACATTTTTCAACATAAAATTAATTAATATATTTTATCATAGGAAATATGTGTATGCCTAAAAAAACGAAAAATTTCCGATATTCTTACATCGGATTTTAGTATACTAAGAAATTTTCTGTAATGAGGTTAATCTGCAAATATCATTAGATTGCTGAATAATGTGCAATGTAGTTCCAACGTTTTTCTTGTAATTTATATGATTTTAAATGACAAAATTTCTTTTTATTCAGGATATAAGAATCATCTAATGTATTAGCATATCATTTTTGTAATCCTATATTTTTTCTCTAACGCAGTAAAGAAACATACAAACGCTAATTGTATACGAAAATTACATATTTTTAAATATAATACCTGTAATATAATTGACTTTGTATCGTAGGAAATATTTTGCCTAAAAAAACGAAAAATTTCCGATATTCTTACATCGGATTTTAGTATACTAAGAATTTTTCTGTAATGAGGTTAATCTGCAAATATCATTAGATTGCTGAATAATGTGCAATGTAATTCCAACAATTTTCATGTAATTTTATCGATTCTAAATGACAAAATTTCTTTCTATTAGAGATATAAGAATCATCAAATTATATGCATATCATTTTTGTAATCCTATAGAATTTCTCTAACGCATTAAAGAAACATACAAACGCTAATTGTATGCGAAAAATACTAATTTTTCAACATAATAACAGTAATATAAACGATTTTGTATTATAGAAAATATATTATATCTAAAAAAACGAAAAATTTTCGATATTCATACATCGAATTTTTAGTATACTAAGAAATTTTCTGTAATGCGGTTAATCTGCAAATATCATTAGATTGCTGAATAATGTTCAATGTAATTTTAACATTTTTGTTGTTATTTTATCGATTTTTAATGACAAAATTTCTTTTTATTAAAGATATAAGAATAATCAAGTGTATTAGCATATCATTTTTGTAATCCTATAGAATTTCTCTAACGCATTAAAGAAACATACAAACGCTAATTGTATGCGAAAAATACATACATTTTTCAACATAATAACAGTAATATAAACAATTTTGTATCATAGAAAATATATGTATATCTAAAAAAACGAAAAATTTTCGATATTCATACATCGAATTTTAGTATACTAAGAAATTTTCTGTAATGCGGTTAATCTGCAAATATCATTAGATTGCTGAATAATGTTCAATGTAATTTTAACATTTTTGTTGTTATTTTATCGATTTTTAATGACAAAATTTCTTTTTATTAAAGATATAAGAATCATCAAATGTATTAGCATATCATTTTTGTAATCCTATAGACTTTCTCTAACGCAGTAAAGAAACATACAAACGCTAATTGTATGCGAAAATTACATACATTTTTAAATATATTACCTGTAATATAATCGATTTTGTATCGTAGGAAATATGTGTATGCATAGAAAAACGAAAAATTTCCGATATTCTTACATCGGATTTTTGTAGATTAAGTAATTTTTCTATAATGCAGATAATCTGCAAATATCATTAGATTGCTGAATAATGTACATTGTTGTTCCAAGGTTTTTCTTGTAATTTTTTTTATTTTAAATGACAAAATTTTTTTTATATAAGATATTAGAATCATCTAATGTATTAGCATATCATTTTTGTAATCCTATATTTTTTCTCTAACGCAGTAAAGAAACATACAAACGCTAATTGTATGCGAAAATTACATACATTTTTAAATATAATACCTGTAATATAATCGATTTTGTATCATAGGAAATATGTGTGTGCATAGAAAAACGAAAAATTTCCGATATTCATACATTGGATTTTTGTAGACTAAGTAATTTTTCTATAATGCAGTTGATCTGCAAATATCATTAGATTGCTAAATAATGTACAATGTAATTCCAACATTTTTCTTGTAATTTATATGATTTTAAATGACAAAATATCTTTTTATTCAGGATATAAGAATCTTCTAATGTATTAGCATATCATTTTTGTAATCCTATATTTTTTCTCTAACGCAGTAAAGAAAAATACAAACGCTAATTGTATGCGAAAATTACATACATTTTTAAATATAATACCTGTAATATAATCGATTTTGTATCATAGGAAATATGTGTATGCATAGAAAAACGAAAAATTTCCGATATTCTTACATCAGATTTTTGTAGATTAGGTAATTTTTCTATAATGCAGATAATCTGCAAATATCATTAGATTGCTGAATAATGTACATTGTTGTTCCAAAGTTTTTCTTGTAATTTTTTTGATTTTAAATGACAAAATTTCTTTTTATTCAAGATATAAGAATCATCTAATGTATTAGCATATCATTTTTGTAATCCTATATTTTTTCTCTAACGCAGTAAAGAAACATACAAACGCTAATTGTATACGAAAATTACATACATTTTTAAATATAATACCTGTAATATAATTGACTTTGTATCGTAGGAAATATGTGTATGCATAGAAAAACGAAAAATTTCCGATATTCTTACATCGGATTTTTGTAGATTAAGTAATTTTTCTATAATGCAGATAATCTGCAAATATCATTAGATTGCTGAATAATGTACATTGTTGTTCCAAAGTTTTTCTTGTAATTTTTTTGATTTTAAATGACAAAATTTCTTTTTATATAAGATATTAGAATCATCTAATGTATTAGCATATCATTTTTGTAATCCTATATTTTTTCTCTAACGCAGTAAAGAAACATACAAACGCTAATTGTATGCGAAAATTACGTACATTTTTCAACATAAAAATGTAATTAAATATATTTTTATCATAGGAAATATGTGTATGCCTAAAAAAACGAAAAATTTCCGATATTCTTACATCGGATTTTAGTATACTAAGAAATTTTTCTGTAATGAGGTTAATCTGCAAATATCATTAGATTGCTGAATAATGTACATTGTTGTTCCAAGGTTTTTCTTGTAATTTTTTTTATTTTAAATGACAAAATTTTTTTTATATAAGATATTAGAATCATCTAATGTATTAGCATATCATTTTTGTAATCCTATATTTTTTCTCTAACGCAGTAAAGAAACATACAAACGCTAATTTTATGCGAAAATTAATACATTTTTAAATATAATACCTGTAATATAATCGATTTTGTATCTAGGAATATGTGTGTATAGAAAACGAAAATTTCCGATATTCTACTTTGTTTTTTAGATAAGTATTTTTCTATATGCAGTTATCGATATCTTAGATTGCTATATGTACATGTTTCCTTTTTCTTGTTTTTTGAGTTATGACAAATTCTTTTTTTAGGATATAGATCTTCTATGTTTCTTCTTTTTGTATCCTATATTTTTTCTCTAACGCAGTAAAGAAAATACAAACGCTAATTGTATGCGAAAATTACATACATTTTTAAATATAAAAATGTAATTAAATATATTTTTATCATAGGAAATATGTGTATGCCTAAAAAACGAAAAATTTCTGATATTCTTACATCGGATTTTAGTATACTAAGAAATTTTTCTGTAATGAGGTTAATCTGCAAATATCATTAGATTGCTGAATAATGTGCAATGTAGTTCCAACGTTTTTCTTGTAATTTATATGATTTTAAATGACAAAATTTCTTTTTATTCAGGATATAAGAATCATCTAATGTATTAGCATATCATTTTTGTAATCCTATATTTTTTCTCTAACGCAGTAAAGAAACATACAAACGCTAATTGTATACGAAAATTACATACATTTTTAAATATAATACCTGTAATATAATTGACTTTGTATCGTAGGAAATATGTGTATGCATAGAAAAACGAAAAATTTCCGATATTCTTACATCGGATTTTTGTAGATTAAGTAATTTTTCTATAATGCAGATAATCTGCAAATATCATTAGATTGCTGAATAATGTACATTGTTGTTCCAAAGTTTTTCTTGTAATTTTTTTGATTTTAAATGACAAAATTTCTTTTTATATAAGATATTAGAATCATCTAATGTATTAGCATATCGTTTTTGTAATCGTATATTTTTTCTCTAACGCAGTAAAGAAACATACAAACGCTAATTGTATGCGAAAATTACGTACATTTTTCAACATAAAAATGTAATTAAATATATTTTTATCATAGGAAATATGTGTATGCCTAAAAAAACGAAAAATTTCCGATATTCTTACATCGGATTTTAGTATACTAAGAAATTTTCTGTAATGAGGTTAATCTGCAAATATCATTAGATTGCTGAATAATGTGCAATGTAATTCCAACAATTTTCATGTAATTTTATCGATTTTAAATGACAAAATTTCTTTCTATTAGAGATATAAGAATCATCAAATGTATATGCATATCATTTTTGTAATCCTATAGAATTTCTCTAACGCATTAAAGAAACATACAAACGCTAATTGTATGCGAAAAATACATACATTTTTTAACATAATAACAGTAATATAAACGATTTTGTATTATAGAAAATATATGTATATCTAAAAAAACGAAAAATTTTCGATATTCATACATCGAATTTTAGTATACTAAGAAATTTTCTGTAATGCGGTTAATCTGCAAATATCATTAGATTGCTGAATAATGTTCAATGTAATTTTAACATTTTTGTTGTTATTTTATCGATTTTTAATGACAAAATTTCTTTTTATTAAAGATATAAGAATAATCAAGTGTATTAGCATATCATTTTTGTAATCCTATAGAATTTCTCTAACGCATTAAAGAAACATACAAACGCTAATTGTATGCGAAAATTACGTACATTTTTCAACATAAAAATGTAATTAAATATATTTTTATCATAGGAAATATGTGTATGCCTAAAAAAACGAAAAATTTCCGATATTCTTACATCGGATTTTTGTATACTAATTTATTTTTCTGTAATGCAGGTTAATCTGCAAATATCATTAGATTGCTGAATAATGTACATTGTAGTTCCAACGTTTTTCTTGTAATTTATATGATTTTAAATGACAAAATATCTTTTTATTCAGGATATAAGAATCTTCTAATGTATTAGCATATCATTTTTGTAATCCTATATTTTTTCTCTAACGCAGTAAAAGAAAAATACAAACGCTAATTGTATGCGAAAATTACATACATTTTTAAATATAATACCTGTAATATAATCGATTTTGTATCATAGGAAATATGTGTATGCATAGAAAAACGAAAAATTTCCGATATTCTTACATCAGATTTTTGTAGATTAAGTAATTTTTCTATAATGCAGATAATCTGCAAATATCATTAGATTGCTGAATAATGTACATTGTTGTTCCAAAGTTTTTCTTGTAATTTTTTTGATTTTAAATGACAAAATTTCTTTTTATTCAAGATATAAGAATCATCTAATGTATTAGCATATCATTTTTGTAATCCTATATTTTTTCTCTAACGCAGTAAAGAAACATACAAACGCTAATTGTATACGAAAATTACATACATTTTTAAATATAATACCTGTAATATAATTGACTTTGTATCGTAGGAAATATGTGTATGCATAGAAAAACGAAAAATTTCCGATATTCTTACATCGGATTTTTGTAGATTAAGTAATTTTTCTATAATGCAGATAATCTGCAAATATCATTAGATTGCTGAATAATGTACATTGTTGTTCCAAAGTTTTTCTTGTAATTTTTTTGATTTTAAATGACAAAATTTCTTTTTATATAAGATATTAGAATCATCTAATGTATTAGCATATCGTTTTTGTAATCGTATATTTTTTCTCTAACGCAGTAAAGAAACATACAAACGCTAATTGTATGCGAAAATTACGTACATTTTTCAACATAAAAATGTAATTAAATATATTTTTATCATAGGAAATATGTGTATGCCTAAAAAAACGAAAAATTTCCGATATTCTTACATCGGATTTTAGTATACTAAGAAATTTTCTGTAATGAGGTTAATCTGCAAATATCATTAGATTGCTGAATAATGTGCAATGTAATTCCAACAATTTTCATGTAATTTTATCGATTTTAAATGACAAAATTTCTTTCTATTAGAGATATAAGAATCATCAAATGTATATGCATATCATTTTTGTAATCCTATAGAATTTCTCTAACGCATTAAAGAAACATACAAACGCTAATTGTATGCGAAAAATACATACATTTTTTAACATAATAACAGTAATATAAACGATTTTGTATTATAGAAAATATATGTATATCTAAAAAAACGAAAAATTTTCGATATTCATACATCGAATTTTAGTATACTAAGAAATTTTCTGTAATGCGGTTAATCTGCAAATATCATTAGATTGCTGAATAATGTTCAATGTAATTTTAACATTTTTGTTGTTATTTTATCGATTTTCAATGACAAAATTTCTTTTTATTAAAGATATAAGAATAATCAGTGTATTAGCATATCATTTTTGTAATCCTATAGAATTTCTCTAACGCATTAAAGAAACATACAAACGCTAATTGTATGCGAAAAATACATACATTTTTTAACATAATAACAGTAATATAAACGATTTTGTATTATAGAAAATATATGTATATCTAAAAAAACGAAAAATTTTCGATATTCATACATCGAATTTTAGTATACTAAGAAATTTTCTGTAATGAGGTTAATCTGCAAATATCATTAGATTGCTGAATATGTGCAATGTAATTCCAACAATTTTCATGTAATTTTATCGATTTTAAATGACAAAATTTCTTTCTATTAGAGATATAAGAATCATCTAATGTATATAGCATATCATTTTTGTAATCCTTATTTTTTCTCTAACGCATTAAAGAAACATACAAACGCTATTGTTGCGAAAAATACATACTTTTTCAATTAATAACAGTATATAATCGATTTTGTTATAGGTTATGTATATCTAAAATAACGAAAATTTCCGATATTCTTAATCGGATTTTTGTAGACTAAGTAATTTTTCTGTAATGCAGTTAATCTGCAAATATCATTAGATTGCTGAATAATGTACATTGTTGTTCCAAGGTTTTTCTTGTAATTTTTTTGATTTTAAATGACAAAATTTCTTTTTATATAAGATATTAGAATCATCTAATGTATTAGCATATCATTTTTGTAATCCTATATTTTTTCTCTAACGCAGTAAAGAAACATACAAACGCTAATTGTATGCGAAAATTACATACATTTTTAAATATAATACCTGTAATATAATCGATTTTTTATTATAGGAAATATATGTATATCTAAAAAAACGAAAAATTTCCGATATTCTTACATCGAATTTTAGTATACTAAGTAATTTTTCTTAATGCGGTTAATCTGCAAATATCATTAGATTGCTGAATAATTTCAATGTAATTCTAACATTTTTCTTGTTATTTTATCGATTTTTAATGACAAAATTTCTTTTTATTAAAGATATAAGAATCATCAATGTATTAGCATATCATTTTTGTAATCCTATAGAATTTCTCTAACGCATTAAAGAAACATACAAACGCTAATTGTTGCGAAAATTACGTACATTTTTCAACATAAAAATGTAATTAAATTATTTTTATCATAGGAAATATGTGTTGCCTAAAAAAACGAAAAATTTCCGATATTCTTACATCGGATTTTAGTATACTAAGAAATTTTCTGTAATGAGGTTAATCTGCAAATATATTAGATTGTGATATTGCAATGTAGTTCCAACGTTTTTCTTGTAATTTTATGATTTTAAATGACAAAATTTCTTTTTATTCAGGATATAAGATCATCTAATGTATTAGCTATCATTTTTGTAATCCTATATTTTTTCTCTAACGCAGTAAAGAAACATACAAACGCTAATTGTATACGAAAATTACATACATTTTTAAATTAATACCTGTATTAATTGACTTTGTATCGTAGGAAATATTGTATGCCTAAAAAAACGAAAAATTTCCGATATTCTTACATCGGATTTTAGTATACTAAGAAATTTTCTGTAATGAGGTTAATCTGCAAATATCATTAGATTGCTGAATAATGTGCAATGTAATTCCAACAATTTTCATTAATTTTATCGATTCTAAATGACAAAATTTCTTTCTATTAGAGATATAAGAATCATCAAATGTTTGCATATCATTTTTGTAATCCTATAGAATTTCTCTAACGCATTAAAGAACATACAAAGCTAATTTATCGAAAATATACATTTTTTAACATAATACATATTAAACATTTTTTTAGAAATATTTATATCTAAAAAAACGAAAAATTTTCGATATTCATACATCGAATTTTAGTATACTAAGAAATTTTCTGTAATGCGGTTAATCTGCAAATATCATTAGATTGCTGAATAATGTTCAATGTAATTTTAACATTTTTGTTGTTATTTTATCGATTTTTAATGACAAAATTTCTTTTTATTAAAGATATAAGAATAATCAAGTGTATTAGCATATCATTTTTGTAATCCTATAGAATTTCTCTAACGCATTAAAGAAACATACAAACGCTAATTGTATGCGAAAAATACATACATTTTTCAACATAATAACAGTAATATAAACAATTTTGTATCATAGAAAATATATGTATATCTAAAAAAACGAAAAATTTTCGATATTCATACATCGAATTTTAGTATACTAAGAAATTTTCTGTAATGCGGTTAATCTGCAAATATCATTAGATTGCTGAATAATGTTCAATGTAATTTTAACATTTTTGTTGTTATTTTATCGATTTTTAATGACAAAATTTCTTTTTATTAAAGATATAAGAATCATCAAATGTATTAGCATATCATTTTTGTAATCCTATAGACTTTCTCTAACGCAGTAAAGAAACATACAAACGCTAATTGTATGCGAAAATTACATACATTTTTAAATATATTACCTGTAATATAATCGATTTTGTATCGTAGGAAATATGTGTATGCATAGAAAAACGAAAAATTTCCGATATTCTTACATCGGATTTTTGTAGATTAAGTAATTTTTCTATAATGCAGATAATCTGCAAATATCATTAGATTGCTGAATAATGTACATTGTTGTTCCAAGGTTTTTCTTGTAATTTTTTTTATTTTAAATGACAAAATTTTTTTTATATAAGATATTAGAATCATCTAATGTATTAGCATATCATTTTTGTAATCCTATATTTTTTCTCTAACGCAGTAAAGAAACATACAAACGCTAATTGTATGCGAAAATTACATACATTTTTAAATATAATACCTGTAATATAATCGATTTTGTATCATAGGAAATATGTGTGTGCATAGAAAAACGAAAAATTTCCGATATTCATACATTGGATTTTTGTAGACTAAGTAATTTTTCTATAATGCAGTTGATCTGCAAATATCATTAGATTGCTAAATAATGTACAATGTAATTCCAACATTTTTCTTGTAATTTATATGATTTTAAATGACAAAATATCTTTTTATTCAGGATATAAGAATCTTCTAATGTATTAGCATATCATTTTTGTAATCCTATATTTTTTCTCTAACGCAGTAAAGAAAAATACAAACGCTAATTGTATGCGAAAATTACATACATTTTTAAATATAATACCTGTAATATAATCGATTTTGTATCATAGGAAATATGTGTATGCATAGAAAAACGAAAAATTTCCGATATTCTTACATCAGATTTTTGTAGATTAAGTAATTTTTCTATAATGCAGATAATCTGCAAATATCATTAGATTGCTGAATAATGTACATTGTTGTTCCAAAGTTTTTCTTGTAATTTTTTTGATTTTAAATGACAAAATTTCTTTTTATTCAAGATATAAGAATCATCTAATGTATTAGCATATCATTTTTGTAATCCTATATTTTTTCTCTAACGCAGTAAAGAAACATACAAACGCTAATTGTATACGAAAATTACATACATTTTTAAATATAATACCTGTAATATAATTGACTTTGTATCGTAGGAAATATGTGTATGCATAGAAAAACGAAAAATTTCCGATATTCTTACATCGGATTTTTGTAGATTAAGTAATTTTTCTATAATGCAGATAATCTGCAAATATCATTAGATTGCTGAATAATGTACATTGTTGTTCCAAAGTTTTTCTTGTAATTTTTTTGATTTTAAATGACAAAATTTCTTTTTATATAAGATATTAGAATCATCTAATGTATTAGCATATCATTTTTGTAATCCTATATTTTTTCTCTAACGCAGTAAAGAAACATACAAACGCTAATTGTATGCGAAAATTACGTACATTTTTCAACATAAAAATGTAATTAAATATATTTTTATCATAGGAAATATGTGTATGCCTAAAAAAACGAAAAATTTCCGATATTCTTACATCGGATTTTAGTATACTAAGAAATTTTCTGTAATGAGGTTAATCTGCAAATATCATTAGATTGCTGAATAATGTGCAATGTAGTTCCAACGTTTTTCTTGTAATTTATATGATTTTAAATGACAAAATTTCTTTTTATTCAGGATATAAGAATCATCTAATGTATTAGCATATCATTTTTGTAATCCTATATTTTTTCTCTAACGCAGTAAAGAAACATACAAACGCTAATTGTATACGAAAATTACATACATTTTTAAATATAATACCTGTAATATAATTGACTTTGTATCGTAGGAAATATGTGTATTCCTAAAAAAACGAAAAATTTTCGATATTCATACATCGAATTTTAGTATACTAAGAAATTTTCTGTAATGCGGTTAATCTGCAAATATCATTAGATTGCTGAATAATGTTCAATGTAATTTTAACATTTTTGTTGTTATTTTATCGATTTTTAATGACAAAATTTCTTTTTATTAAAGATATAAGAATCATCAAATGTATTAGCATATCATTTTTGTAATCCTATAGACTTTCTCTAACGCAGTAAAGAAACATACAAACGCTAATTGTATGCGAAAATTACATACATTTTTAAACATATACCTGTAATATAATCGATTTTGTATCATAGGAAATATGTGTATGCCTAGAAAAACGAAAAATTTCCGATATTCTTACATCGGATTTTTGTAGATTAAGTAATTTTTCTATAATGCAGATAATCTGCAAATATCATTAGATTGCTGAATAATGTACATTGTTGTTCCAAAGTTTTTCTTGTAATTTTTTTGATTTTAAATGACAAAATTTCTTTTTATATAAGATATTAGAATCATCTAATGTATTAGCATATCATTTTTGTAATCCTATATTTTTTCTCTAACGCAGTAAAGAAACATACAAACGCTAATTGTATGCGAAAATTACATACATTTTTAAATATAATACCTGTAATATAATCGATTTTGTATCATAGGAAATATGTGTATGCCTAAAAAAACGAAAAATTTCCGATATTCTTACATCGGATTTTTGTAGACTAAGTAATTTTTCTATAATGCAGTTAATCTGCAAATATCATTAGATTGCTAAATAATGTACAATGTAGTTCCAACATTTTTCTTGTAATTTATATGATTTTAAATGACAAAATTTCTTTTTATTCAGGATATAAGAATCTTCTAATGTATTAGCATATCATTTTTGTAATCCTATATTTTTTCTCTAACGCAGTAAAGAAAAATACAAACGCTAATTGTATGCGAAAATTACATACATTTTTAAATATAATACCTGTAATATAATCGATTTTGTATCATAGGAAATATGTGTATGCATAGAAAAACGAAAAATTTCCGATATTCTTACATCAGATTTTTGTAGATTAAGTAATTTTTCTATAATGCAGATAATCTGCAAATATCATTAGATTGCTGAATAATGTACATTGTTGTTCCAAAGTTTTTCTTGTAATTTTTTTGATTTTAAATGACAAAATTTCTTTTTATTCAAGATATAAGAATCATCTAATGTATTAGCATATCATTTTTGTAATCCTATATTTTTTCTCTAACGCAGTAAAGAAACATACAAACGCTAATTGTATACGAAAATTACATACATTTTTAAATATAATACCTGTAATATAATTGACTTTGTATCGTAGGAAATATGTGTATGCATAGAAAAACGAAAAATTTCCGATATTCTTACATCGGATTTTTGTAGATTAAGTAATTTTTCTATAATGCAGATAATCTGCAAATATCATTAGATTGCTGAATAATGTACATTGTTGTTCCAAAGTTTTTCTTGTAATTTTTTTGATTTTAAATGACAAAATTTCTTTTTATATAAGATATTAGAATCATCTAATGTATTAGCATATCATTTTTGTAATCCTATATTTTTTCTCTAACGCAGTAAAGAAACATACAAACGCTAATTGTATGCGAAAATTACGTACATTTTTCAACATAAAAATGTAATTAAATATATTTTTATCATAGGAAATATGTGTATGCCTAAAAAAACGAAAAATTTCCGATATTCTTACATCGGATTTTAGTATACTAAGAAATTTTCTGTAATGAGGTTAATCTGCAAATATCATTAGATTGCTGAATAATGTGCAATGTAGTTCCAACGTTTTTCTTGTAATTTATATGATTTTAAATGACAAAATTTCTTTTTATTCAGGATATAAGAATCATCTAATGTATTAGCATATCATTTTTGTAATCCTATATTTTTTCTCTAACGCAGTAAAGAAACATACAAACGCTAATTGTATGCGAAAATTACATACATTTTTAAATATAATACCTGTAATATAATCGATTTTGTATCATAGGAAATATGTGTATTCCTAAAAAAACGAAAAATTTTCGATATTCATACATCGAATTTTAGTATACTAAGAAATTTTCTGTAATGCGGTTAATCTGCAAATATCATTAGATTGCTGAATAATGTTCAATGTAATTTTAACATTTTTGTTGTTATTTTATCGATTTTTAATGACAAAATTTCTTTTTATTAAAGATATAAGAATCATCAAATGTATTAGCATATCATTTTTGTAATCCTATAGACTTTCTCTAACGCAATAAAGAAACATACAAACGCTATTTGTATGCGAAAATTACATACATTTTTAAATATAATACCTGTAATATAATCGATTTTGTATCGTAGGAAATATGTGTATGCATAGAAAAACGAAAAATTTCCGATATTCTTACATCGGATTTTTGTAGATTAAGTAATTTTTCTATAATGCAGATAATCTGCAAATATCATTAGATTGCTGAATAATGTACATTGTTGTTCCAAAGTTTTTCTTGTAATTTTTTTGATTTTAAATGACAAAATTTCTTTTTATATAAGATATTAGAATCATCTAATGTATTAGCATATCATTTTTGTAATCCTATATTTTTTATCTAACGCAGTAAAGAAACATACAAACGCTAATTGTATGCGAAAATTACGTACATTTTTCAACATAAAAAAGTAATTAAATATATTTTTTATCATAGGAAATATGTGTATGCCTAAAAAAACGAAAAATTTCCGATATTCTTACATCGGATTTTTGTAGACTAATTTATTTTTCTATAATGCAGATAATCTGCAAATATCATTAGATTGCTGAATAATGTACATTGTAGTTCCAACGTTTTTCTTGTAATTTATATGATTTTAAATGACAAAATTTCTTTTTATTCAGGATATAAGAATCTTCTAATGTATTAGCATATCATTTTTGTAATCCTATATTTTTTCTCTAACGCAGTAAAGAAAAATACAAACGCTAATTGTATGCGAAAATTACATACATTTTTAAATATAATACCTGTAATATAATCGATTTTGTATCATAGGAAATATGTGTATGCATAGAAAAACGAAAAATTTCCGATATTCTTACATCAGATTTTTGTAGATTAAGTAATTTTTCTATAATGCAGATAATCTGCAAATATCATTAGATTGCTGAATAATGTACATTGTTGTTCCAAAGTTTTTCTTGTAATTTTTTTGATTTTAAATGACAAAATTTCTTTTTATATAAGATATTAGAATCATCTAATGTATTAGCATATCATTTTTGTAATCCTATATTTTTTCTCTAACGCAGTAAAGAAACATACAAACGCTAATTGTATGCGAAAATTACGTACATTTTTCAACATAAAAATGTAATTAAATATATTTTTATCATAGGAAATATTGTATGCCTAAAAAAACGAAAAATTTCCGATATTCTTACATCGGATTTTAGTATACTAAGAAATTTTCTGTAATGAGGTTAATCTGCAAATATCATTAGATTGCTGAATAATGTGCAATGTAATTCCAACATTTTTCTTGTAATTTTATGATTTTAAATGACAAAATTTCTTTTTATTCAGGATATAAGAATCATCTAATGTATTAGCATATCATTTTTGTAATCCTATATTTTTTCTCTAACGCAGTAAAGAAACATACAAACGCTAATTGTATGCGAAAATTACATACATTTTTCAACATAATACCAGTAATATAAACGATTTTGTATCGTAGAAAATATATGTATTCCTAAAAAAACGAAAAATTTTCGATATTCATACATCGAATTTTAGTATACTAAGAAATTTTCTGTAATGCGGTTAATCTGCAAATATCATTAGATTGCTGAATAATGTTCAATGTAATTTTAACATTTTTGTTGTTATTTTATCGATTTTTAATGACAAAATTTCTTTTTATTAAAGATATAAGAATCATCAAATGTATTAGCATATCATTTTTGTAATCCTATAGACTTTCTCTAACGCAGTAAAGAAACATACAAACGCTAATTGTATGCGAAAATTACATACATTTTTAAATATAATACCTGTAATATAATCGATTTTGTATCGTAGGAAATATGTGTATGCATAGAAAAACGAAAAATTTCCGATATTCTTACATCGGATTTTTGTAGATTAAGTAATTTTTCTATAATGCAGATAATCTGCAAATATCATTAGATTGCTGAATAATGTACATTGTTGTTCCAAGGTTTTTCTTGTAATTTTTTTGATTTTAAATGACAAAATTTCTTTTTATATAAGATATTAGAATCATCTAATGTATTAGCATATCATTTTTGTAATCCTATATTTTTTCTCTAACGCAGTAAAGAAACATACAAACGCTAATTGTATGCGAAAATTACATACATTTTTAAATATAATACCTGTAATATAATCGATTTTGTATCATAGGAAATATGTGTATGCATAGAAAAACGAAAAATTTCCGATATTCTTACATCGGATTTTTGTAGACTAAGTAATTTTTCTATAATGCAGATAATCTGCAAATATCATTAGATTGCTGAATAATGTACATTGTTGTTCCAAACATTTTTCTTGTAATTTTTTGATTTTAAATGACAAAATTTCTTTTTATTCAGGATATAAGAATCTTCTAATGTATTAGCATATCATTTTTGTAATCCTATATTTTTTCTCTAACGCAGTAAAGAAACATACAAACGCTAATTGTATGCGAAAATTACATACATTTTTAAATATAATACCTGTAATATAATCGATTTTGTATCATAGGAAATATGTGTATGTCATAGAAAAACGAAAAATTTCCGATATTCTTACATCAGATTTTTGTAGATTAAGTAATTTTTCTATAATGCAGATTAATCTGCAAATATCATTAGATTGCTGAATAATGTACATTGTTGTTCCAAAGTTTTTCTTGTAATTTTTTTGATTTTAAATGACAAAATTTCTTTTTATTCAAGATATAAGAATCATCTAATGTATTAGCATATCATTTTTGTAATCCTATATTTTTTCTCTAACGCAGTAAAGAAACATACAAACGCTAATTGTATACGAAAATTACATACATTTTTAAATATAATACCTGTAATATAATTGACTTTGTATCGTAGGAAATATGTGTATGCATAGAAAAACGAAAAATTTCCGATATTCTTACATCGGATTTTTGTAGATTAAGTAATTTTTCTATAATGCAGATAATCTGCAAATATCATTAGATTGCTGAATAATGTACATTGTTGTTCCAAAGTTTTTCTTGTAATTTTTTTGATTTTAAATGACAAAATTTCTTTTTATATAAGATATTAGAATCATCTAATGTATTAGCATATCATTTTTGTAATCCTATATTTTTTCTCTAACGCAGTAAAGAAACATACAAACGCTAATTGTATGCGAAAATTACGTACATTTTTCAACATAAAAATGTAATTAAATATATTTTTATCATAGGAAATATGTGTATGCCTAAAAAAACGAAAAATTTCCGATATTCTTACATCGGATTTTAGTATACTAAGAAATTTTCTGTAATGAGGTTAATCTGCAAATATCATTAGATTGCTGAATAATGTGCAATGTAGTTCCAACGTTTTTCTTGTAATTTTTATCGATTTTAAATGACAAAATTTCTTTTTATTCAGGATATAAGAATCATCTAATGTATTAGCATATCATTTTTGTAATCCTATATTTTTTCTCTAACGCAGTAAAGAAACATACAAACGCTAATTGTATGCGAAAATTACATACATTTTTAAATATAATAACAGTAATATAATCGATTTTGTATCATAGAAAATATATGTATATCCTAAAAAAACGAAAAATTTTCGATATTCATACATCGAATTTTAGTATACTAAGAAATTTTCTGTAATGCGGTTAATCTGCAAATATCATTAGATTGCTGAATAATGTTCAATGTAATTCTAACATTTTTGTTGTTATTTTATCGATTTTTAATGACAAAATTTCTTTTTATTAAAGATATAAGAATAATCAAATGTATTAGCATATCATTTTTGTAATCCTATAGAATTTCTCTAACGCATTAAAGAAACATACAAACGCTAATTGTATGCGAAAATTACATACATTTTTAAACATAATACCTGTAATATAATCGATTTTGTATCATAGGAAATATGTGTATGCATAGAAAAACGAAAAATTTCCGATATTCTTACATCGGATTTTTGTAGATTAAGTAATTTTTCTGTAATGCAGATAATCTGCAAATATCATTAGATTGCTGAATAATGTACATTGTTGTTCCAAAGTTTTTCTTGTAATTTTTTTGATTTTAAATGACAAAATTTCTTTTTATATAAGATATTAGAATCATCTAATGTATTAGCATATCATTTTTTGTAATCCTATATTTTTTCTCTAACGCAGTAAAGAAACATACAAACGCTAATTGTATGCGAAAATTACGTACATTTTTTTCAAACATAATAAATGTAATTAAATATATTTTTTATCATAGGAAATATGTGTATGCTACAAAAACGAAAAAATTTCCGATATTCTTACATCGGATTTTTGTAGACTAAGTTATTTTTCTATAATGAGGATAATCTGCAAATATCATTAGATTGCTGAATAATGTACATTGTAGTTCCAACGTTTTTTTCTTGTAATTTTATGATTTTAAATGACAAAATTTCTTTTTATTCAGGATATAAGAATCATCTAATGTATTAGCATATCATTTTTGTAATCCTATATTTTTTCTCTAACGCAGTAAAGAAACATACAAACGCTAATTGTATGCGAAAATTACATACATTTTTAAATATAATACCTGTAATATAATCGATTTTGTATCATAGGAAATATGTGTATGCATAGAAAAACGAAAAATTTCCGATATTCTTACATCGGATTTTTGTAGATTAAGTAATTTTTCTATAATGCAGATAATCTGCAAATATCATTAGATTGCTGAATAATGTACATTGTTGTTCCAAAGTTTTTCTTGTAATTTTTTTGATTTTAAATGACAAAATTTCTTTTTATATAAGATATTAGAATCATCTAATGTATTAGCATATCATTTTTGTAATCCTATATTTTTTCTCTAACGCAGTAAAGAAACATACAAACGCTAATTGTATGCGAAAATTACGTACATTTTTCAACATAAAAATGTAATTAAATATATTTTTATCATAGGAAATATGTGTATGCCTAAAAAAACGAAAAATTTCCGATATTCTTACATCGGATTTTAGTATACTAAGAAATTTTCTGTAATGAGGTTAATCTGCAAATATCATTAGATTGCTGAATAATGTGCAATGTAGTTCCAACATTTTTCTTGTAATTTATATGATTTTAAATGACAAAATTTCTTTTTATTCAGGATATAAGAATCATCTAATGTATTAGCATATCATTTTTGTAATCCTATATTTTTTCTCTAACGCAGTAAAGAAACATACAAACGCTAATTGTATGCGAAAATTACATACATTTTTAAATATAATACCAGTAATATAAACGATTTTGTATCGTAGGAAATATATGTATACCTAAAAAAAACGAAAAATTTTCGATATTCATACATCGAATTTTAGTATACTAAGAAATTTTCTGTAATGCGGTTAATCTGCAAATATCATTAGATTGCTGAATAATGTTCAATGTAATTTTAACATTTTTGTTGTTATTTTATCGATTTTTAATGACAAAATTTCTTTTTATTCAAGATATAAGAATCATCAAATGTATTAGCATATCATTTTTGTAATCCTATAGTCTTTCTCTAACGCAGTAAAGAAACATACAAACGCTAATTGTATGCGAAAATTACATACATTTTTAAATATAATACCTGTAATATAATTGATTTTGTATCGTAGGAAATATGTGTATGCATAGAAAAACGAAAAATTTCCGATATTCTTACATCGGATTTTTGTAGATTAAGTAATTTTTCTATAATGCAGATAATCTGCAAATATCATTAGATTGCTGAATAATGTACATTGTTGTTCCAAAGTTTTTCTTGTAATTTTTTTGATTTTAAATGACAAAATTTCTTTTTATATAAGATATTAGAATCATCTAATGTATTAGCATATCATTTTTGTAATCCTATATTTTTTCTCTAACGCAGTAAAGAAACATACAAACGCTAATTGTATGCGAAAATTACATACATTTTTAAATATAATACCTGTAATATAATCGATTTTGTATCATAGGAAATATGTGTATGCCTAGAAAAACGAAAAATTTCCGATATTCTTACATCGGATTTTTTGTAGACTAAGTAATTTTTCTATAATGCAGTTAATCTGCAAATATCATTAGATTGCTGAATAATGTACATTGTAGTTCCAACGTTTTTCTTGTAATTTATATGATTTTAAATGACAAAATTTCTTTTTATTCAAGATATAAGAATCTTCTAATGTATTAGCATATCATTTTTGTAATCCTATATTTTTTCTCTAACGCAGTAAAGAAAAATACAAACGCTAATTGTATGCGAAAATTACATACATTTTTAAATATAATACCTGTAATATAATCGATTTTGTATCATAGGAAATATGTGTATGCATAGAAAAACGAAAAAATTTCCGATATTCTTACATCGGATTTTTGTAGACTAAGTAATTTTTCTATAATGCAGATAATCTGCAAATATCATTAGATTGCTGAATAATGTACATTGTTGTTCCAAAGTTTTTCTTGTAATTTTTTTGATTTTAAATGACAAAATTTCTTTTTATTCAAGATATAAGAATCATCTAATGTATTAGCATATCATTTTTGTAATCCTATATTTTTTCTCTAACGCAGTAAAGAAACATACAAACGCTAATTGTATACGAAAATTACATACATTTTTAAATATAATACCTGTAATATAATTGACTTTGTATCGTAGGAAATATGTGTATGCATAGAAAAACGAAAAATTTCCGATATTCTTACATCGGATTTTTGTAGATTAAGTAATTTTTCTATAATGCAGATAATCTGCAAATATCATTAGATTGCTGAATAATGTACATTGTTGTTCCAAAGTTTTTCTTGTAATTTTTTTGATTTTAAATGACAAAATTTCTTTTTATATAAGATATTAGAATCATCTAATGTATTAGCATATCATTTTTGTAATCCTATATTTTTTCTCTAACGCAGTAAAGAAACATACAAACGCTAATTGTATGCGAAAATTACGTACATTTTTCAACATAAAAATGTAATTAAATATATTTTTATCATAGGAAATATGTGTATGCCTAAAAAAACGAAAAATTTCCGATATTCTTACATCGGATTTTAGTATACTAAGAAATTTTCTGTAATGAGGTTAATCTGCAAATATCATTAGATTGCTGAATAATGTGCAATGTAGTTCCAACGTTTTTCTTGTAATTTATATGATTTTAAATGACAAAATTTCTTTTTATTCAGGATATAAGAATCATCTAATGTATTAGCATATCATTTTTGTAATCCTATATTTTTTCTCTAACGCAGTAAAGAAACATACAAACGCTAATTGTATGCGAAAATTACGTACATTTTTCAACATAAAATGTAATTAAATATATTTTTATCATAGGAAATATTGTATGCCTAAAAAATGAAAAATTTCCGATATTCTTACATCGGATTTTTGTATACTAAATTTATTTTTCTTCTGCAGATTAATCTGCAAATATCATTAGATTGCTGAATAATGTACATTGTAGTTCCAACGTTTTTCTTGTAATTTATATGATTTTAAATGACAAAATTTCTTTTTATTCAGGATATAAGAATCTTCTAATGTATTAGCATATCATTTTTGTAATCCTATATTTTTTTCTAACGCAGTAAAGAAAAATACAAACTTATTGTATGCGAAAATTACATACATTTTTAAATATAATACCTGTAATATAAATTGATTTTGTATCATAGGAAATATGTGTATGTCTTAGAAAAACGAAAAATTTCCGGATATTCTTACATCGGATTTTTGTAGATTAAGTAATTTTTTCTATAATGCAGATAATCTGCAAATATCATTAGATTGTTGAATAATGTACATTGTTGTTCCAAAGTTTTTCTTGTAATTTTTTTGATTTTAAATGACAAAAATTTTTTTTATATAAGATATTAGAATCATCTAATGTATTAGCATATCTTTTTGTAATCGTATATTTTTTCTAACGCAGGTAAAGAAACATACAAATAATTGTATGCGAAAATTACGTACATTTTTCAACATAATAAATGTAATTAAATATACTTTGTATCATAGGAAATATGTGTATGCCTAAAAAAACGAAAAATTTCCGATATTCTTACATCGGATTTTAGTATACTAAGAAATTTTTCTGTAATGCAGGTTAATCTGCAAATATCATTAGATTGCTGAATAATGTGCAATGTAATTCCAACATTTTTCATGTAATTTATATCGATTTTAAATGACAAAATTTCTTTTTATTCAGAGATATAAGAATCATCAAATGTATAAGCATATCATTTTTGTAATCCTATAGAATTTCTCTAACGCATTAAAGAAACATACAAACGCTAATTGTATGCGAAAAATACATACATTTTTTAACATAATAACAGTAATATAAATGATTTTGTATTATAGGAAATATATGTATACCTTAAAAAACGAAAAATTTTCGATATTCATACATCGAATTTTAGTATACTAAGAAATTTTCTGTAATGCGGTTAATCTGCAAATATCATTAGATTGCTGAATAATGTTCAATGTAATTTTAACATTTTTGTTGTTATTTTATCGATTTTTAATGACAAAATTTCTTTTTATTAAAGATATAAGAATAATCAAATGTATTAGCATATCATTTTTGTAATCCTATAGAATTTCTCTAATGCAAAAAAGAAACATACAAACGCTAATTGGTATGCGAAAATTACATACATTTTTAAATATAATACCTGTAATATAATCGATTTTGTATCATAGGAAATCATGTGTATGCATAGAAAAACGAAAAATTTCCGATATTCTTACATCGGATTTTTGTAGATTAAGTAATTTTTTCTATAATGCAGATAATCTGCAAATATCATTAGATTGCTGAATAATGTACATTGTTGTTCCAAAGTTTTTTCTTGTAATTTTTTTGATTTTAAATGACAAAATACCTTTTTATTCAAGATATTGAATCATCTAATGTATTAGCACATCATTTTTGTAATCCTATATTTTTTTCTAACGCAGTAAAGAAACATACAAACGCTAATTGTATGCGAAAATTACGTACATTTTTAAATATAAAACATGTAATATAAATATATTTTTTATCATAGGAAATATGTGTATGCCTAAAAAAACGAAAAATTTCCGATATTCTTACATCGGATTTTTGTATACTAAGTAATTTTTCTGTAATGAGGATAATCTGCAAATATCATTAGATTGCTGAATAATGTACATTGTAGTTCCAACGTTTTTCTTGTAATTTATATGATTTTAAATGACAAAATTTCTTTTTATTCAGGATATAAGAATCTTCTAATGTATTAGCATATCATTTTTGTAATCCCATATTTTTTTCTCTAACGCAGTAAAGAAACATACAAACGCTTATTGTATACGAAAATTACGTACATTTTTAAAATATGTTACCTGTAATATAATGGATTTTGTATCATAGGAAATATGTGTATGCATAGAAAAAAACGAAAAATTTCCGATATTCTTACATCGGATTTTTGTAGATTAAGTAATTTTTCTATAATGCAGATAATCTGCAAATATCATTAGATTGCTGAATAATGTACATTGTTGTTCCAAAGTTTTTCTTGTAATTTTTTTGATTTTAAATGACAAAATTTCTTTTTATTCAAGATATTAGAATCATCTAATGTATTAGCATATCATTTTTGTAATCGCATATTTTTTCTCTAACGCAGTAAAGAAACATACAAACGCTAATTGTATTAGAAAATTACGTACATTTTTAAATATAATACCTGTAATAAAATTTACTTTTTATCGTAGGAAATATGTGTATGCCTAGAAAAACGAAAAATTTCCGATATTCTTACATCGGATTTTTGTAGATTAAGTAATTTTTCTGTAATGAGGATAATCTGCAAATATCATTAGATTGCTGAATAATGTGCATTGTTGTTCTCAATGATTTTCATGTAATTTTTTTGATTTTAAATGACAAAATTTCTTTTTATATAGAGATATTAGAATCATCAAATGTATAAGCATATCGTTTTTGTAATCGTATATTTTTTCTCTAACGCAGTAAAGAAACATACAAACGCTAATTGTATGCGAAAATTACGTACATTTTTTAACATAACAATGTAATTAAATAGATTTTGTATTATAGAAAATATGTGTATATCTAAAAAAACGAAAAATTTTCGATATTCTTACATCGGATTTTAGTATACTGAGAAATTTTCTGTAATGAGGATAATCTGCAAATATCATTAGATTGTTGAATAATGCTGCATTGTAATTCCAACGTTTTTCATGTAATTTTTTTGATTTTAAATGACAAAAAATTTCTTTCTATTTATAGATATTAGAATCATCAAATGTATTTGCATATCGTTTTTGTAATCGTATAGTTTTTCTTAACGCAGTAAAGAAACATACAAATGTTAATTGTATGCGAAAAATACTTACATTTTTCAACATAATAACAGTAATATAAACAATTTTGTATCATAGAAAATATATGTATTCCTAAAAAAACGAAAAATTTTCGATATTCATACATCGAATTTTAGTATACTAAGAAATTTTTCTGTAATGCGTAGTTAATCTGCAAATATCATTAGATTGCTGAATAATGTTCAACGTAATTTTAACATTTTTCA
>NW_028301150.1:0-67500 GCF_049000335.1 Polistes dominula
GACGCAACCCTGACGCAACCCTGACGCAACCCTGACGCAACCCTGACGCAACCCTGACGCAACCCCTGACGCAACCCTGACGCAACCCTGACGCAACCCTGACGCAACCCTGACGCAACCCTGACGCAACCCTGACGCAACCCTGACGCAACCCTGACGCAACCCTGACGCAACCCTGACGCAACCCTGACGCAACCCTGACGCAACCCTGACGCAACCCTGACGCAACCCTGACGCAACCCTGACGCAACCCTGACGCAACCCTGACGCAACCCTGACGCAACCCTGACGCAACCCTGACGCAACCCTGACGCAACCCTGACGCAACCCTGACGCAACCCTGACGCAACCCTGACGCAACCCTGACGCAACCCTGACGCAACCCTGACGCAACCTGACGCAACCCTGACGCAACCCTGACGCAACCCTGACGCAACCCTGACGCAACCCTGACGCAACCCTGACGCAACCCTGACGCAACCCTGACGCAACCCTGACGCAACCCTGACGCAACCCTGACGCAACCCTGACGCAACCCTGACGCAACCCTGACGCAACCCTGACGCAACCCTGACGCAACCCTGACGCAACCCTGACGCAACCCTGACGCAACCCTGACGCAACCCTGACGCAACCCTGACGCAACCCTGACGCAACCCTGACGCAACCCTGACGCAACCCTGACGCAACCCTGACGCAACCCTGACGCAACCCTGACGCAACCCTGACGCAACCCTGACGCAACCCTGACGCAACCCTGACGCAACCCTGACGCAACCCTGACGCAACCCTGACGCAACCCTGACGCAACCCTGACGCAACCCTGACGCAACCCTGACGCAACCCTGACGCAACCCTGACGCAACCCTGACGCAACCCTGACGCAACCCTGACGCAACCCTGACGCAACCCTGACGCAACCCTGACGCAACCCTGACGCAACCCTGACGCAACCCTGACGCAACCCTGACGCAACCCTGACGCAACCCTGACGCAACCCTGACGCAACCCTGACGCAACCCTGACGCAACCCTGACGCAACCCTGACGCAACCCTGACGCAACCCTGACGCAACCCTGACGCAACCCTGACGCAACCCTGACGCAACCCTGACGCAACCCTGACGCAACCCTGACGCAACCCTGACGCAACCCTGACGCAACCCTGACGCAACCCTGACGCAACCCTGACGCAACCCTGACGCAACCCTGACGCAACCCTGACGCAACCCTGACGCAACCCTGACGCAACCCTGACGCAACCCTGACGCAACCCTGACGCAACCCTGACGCAACCCTGACGCAACCCTGACGCAACCCTGACGCAACCCTGACGCAACCCTGACGCAACCCTGACGCAACCCTGACGCAACCCTGACGCAACCCTGACGCAACCCTGACGCAACCCTGACGCAACCCTGACGCAACCCTGACGCAACCCTGACGCAACCCTGACGCAACCCTGACGCAACCCTGACGCAACCCTGACGCAACCCTGACGCAACCCTGACGCAACCCTGACGCAACCCTGACGCAACCCTGACGCAACCCTGACGCAACCCTGACGCAACCCTGACGCAACCCTGACGCAACCCTGACGCAACCCTGACGCAACCCTGACGCAACCCTGACGCAACCCTGACGCAACCCTGACGCAACCCTGACGCAACCCTGACGCAACCCTGACGCAACCCTGACGCAACCCTGACGCAACCCTGACGCAACCCTGACGCAACCCTGACGCAACCCTGACGCAACCCTGACGCAACCCTGACGCAACCCTGACGCAACCCTGACGCAACCCTGACGCAACCCTGACGCAACCCTGACGCAACCCTGACGCAACCCTGACGCAACCCTGACGCAACCCTGACGCAACCCTGACGCAACCCTGACGCAACCCTGACGCAACCCTGACGCAACCCTGACGCAACCCTGACGCAACCCTGACGCAACCCTGACGCAACCCCTGACGCAACCCTGACGCAACCCTGACGCAACCCTGACGCAACCCTGACGCAACCCTGACGCAACCCTGACGCAACCCTGACGCAACCCTGACGCAACCCTGACGCAACCCTGACGCAACCCTGACGCAACCCTGACGCAACCCTGACGCAACCCTGACGCAACCCTGACGCAACCCTGACGCAACCCTGACGCAACCCTGACGCAACCCTGACGCAACCCTGACGCAACCCTGACGCAACCCTGACGCAACCCTGACGCAACCCTGACGCAACCCTGACGCAACCCTGACGCAACCCTGACGCAACCCTGACGCAACCCTGACGCAACCCTGACGCAACCCTGACGCAACCCTGACGCAACCCTGACGCAACCCTGACGCAACCCTGACGCAACCCTGACGCAACCCTGACGCAACCCTGACGCAACCCTGACGCAACCCTGACGCAACCCTGACGCAACCCTGACGCAACCCTGACGCAACCCTGACGCAACCCTGACGCAACCCTGACGCAACCCTGACGCAACCCTGACGCAACCCTGACGCAACCCTGACGCAACCCTGACGCAACCCTGACGCAACCCTGACGCAACCCTGACGCAACCCTGACGCAACCCTGACGCAACCCTGACGCAACCCTGACGCAACCCTGACGCAACCCTGACGCAACCCTGACGCAACCCTGACGCAACCCTGACGCAACCCTGACGCAACCCTGACGCAACCCTGACGCAACCCTGACGCAACCCTGACGCAACCCTGACGCAACCCTGACGCAACCCTGACGCAACCCTGACGCAACCCTGACGCAACCCTGACGCAACCCTGACGCAACCCTGACGCAACCCTGACGCAACCCTGACGCAACCCTGACGCAACCCTGACGCAACCCTGACGCAACCCTGACGCAACCCTGACGCAACCCTGACGCAACCCTGACGCAACCCTGACGCAACCCTGACGCAACCCTGACGCAACCCTGACGCAACCCTGACGCAACCCTGACGCAACCCTGACGCAACCCTGACGCAACCCTGACGCAACCCTGACGCAACCCTGACGCAACCCTGACGCAACCCTGACGCAACCCTGACGCAACCCTGACGCAACCCTGACGCAACCCTGACGCAACCCTGACGCAACCCTGACGCAACCCTGACGCAACCCTGACGCAACCCTGACGCAACCCTGACGCAACCCTGACGCAACCCTGACGCAACCCTGACGCAACCCTGACGCAACCCTGACGCAACCCTGACGCAACCCTGACGCAACCCTGACGCAACCCTGACGCAACCCTGACGCAACCCTGACGCAACCCTGACGCAACCCTGACGCAACCCTGACGCAACCCTGACGCAACCCTGACGCAACCCTGACGCAACCCTGACGCAACCCTGACGCAACCCTGACGCAACCCTGACGCAACCCTGACGCAACCCTGACGCAACCCTGACGCAACCCTGACGCAACCCTGACGCAACCCTGACGCAACCCTGACGCAACCCTGACGCAACCCTGACGCAACCCTGACGCAACCCTGACGCAACCCTGACGCAACCCTGACGCAACCCTGACGCAACCCTGACGCAACCCTGACGCAACCCTGACGCAACCCTGACGCAACCCTGACGCAACCCTGACGCAACCCTGACGCAACCCTGACGCAACCCTGACGCAACCCTGACGCAACCCTGACGCAACCCTGACGCAACCCTGACGCAACCCTGACGCAACCCTGACGCAACCCTGACGCAACCCTGACGCAACCCTGACGCAACCCTGACGCAACCCTGACGCAACCCTGACGCAACCCTGACGCAACCCTGACGCAACCCTGACGCAACCCTGACGCAACCCTGACGCAACCCTGACGCAACCCTGACGCAACCCTGACGCAACCCTGACGCAACCCTGACGCAACCCTGACGCAACCCTGACGCAACCCTGACGCAACCCTGACGCAACCCTGACGCAACCCTGACGCAACCCTGACGCAACCCTGACGCAACCCTGACGCAACCCTGACGCAACCCTGACGCAACCCTGACGCAACCCTGACGCAACCCTGACGCAACCCTGACGCAACCCTGACGCAACCCTGACGCAACCCTGACGCAACCCTGACGCAACCCTGACGCAACCCTGACGCAACCCTGACGCAACCCTGACGCAACCCTGACGCAACCCTGACGCAACCCTGACGCAACCCTGACGCAACCCTGACGCAACCCTGACGCAACCCTGACGCAACCCTGACGCAACCCTGACGCAACCCTGACGCAACCCTGACGCAACCCTGACGCAACCCTGACGCAACCCTGACGCAACCCTGACGCAACCCTGACGCAACCCTGACGCAACCCTGACGCAACCCTGACGCAACCCTGACGCAACCCTGACGCAACCCTGACGCAACCCTGACGCAACCCTGACGCAACCTGACGCAACCTGACGCAACCCTGACGCAACCCTGACGCAACCCTGACGCAACCCTGACGCAACCCTGACGCAACCCTGACGCAACCCTGACGCAACCCTGACGCAACCCTGACGCAACCCTGACGCAACCCTGACGCAACCCTGACGCAACCCTGACGCAACCCTGACGCAACCCTGACGCAACCCTGACGCAACCCTGACGCAACCCTGACGCAACCCTGACGCAACCCTGACGCAACCCTGACGCAACCCTGACGCAACCCTGACGCAACCCTGACGCAACCCTGACGCAACCCTGACGCAACCCTGACGCAACCCTGACGCAACCCTGACGCAACCCTGACGCAACCCTGACGCAACCCTGACGCAACCCTGACGCAACCCTGACGCAACCCTGACGCAACCCTGACGCAACCCTGACGCAACCCTGACGCAACCCTGACGCAAACTCTGAAAAAACCCAAAAAAACATATACACAAACTCTGAAAAAACCCAAAAAAACATATACACAAACTTTTTAAATACCCAAAAAAACATATACACAAACTCTGAAAAAACCCAAAAAAACATATACACAAACTCTGAAAAAACCCAAAAAAACATATACACAAACTTTTAAAATACCCAAAAAAACATATACAAAAACTCTGAAAAAACCCAAAAAAACATATACACAAACTCTTAAAAAACCACAAAAAAACATATACACAAACTCTGAAAAACCCCAAAAAAACATATTCACAAACTCTGAAAAAACAAAAAAAACATTTACACAAACTCTTAAAATACCCAAAAAAACATATACACAAACTCTGAAAAAACCCAAAAAAACATATACACAAACTTTTTAAATTCCCAAAAAAACATATACACAAACTTTTCAAATACCCAAAAAAACATATACACAAACTCTGAAAAAACCCAAAAACACATATACACAAACTCTGAAAAAACCCAAAAAAACATATACACAAACTCTGAAAAAACCCAAAAAAACATATACACAAACTTTTAAAATACCCTAAAAAACATATACACAAACTCTTAAAATACCCAAAAAAACATATACACAAACTCTTAAAATACCCAAAAAAACATATACACAAACTCTGAAAAAACCCAAAAAAACATATACACAAACTTTTAAAATACCAAAAAAAACATATACACAAACTCTGAAAAAACCCAAAAAAACATATACACAAACTCTGAAAAAACCCAAAAAAACATATACACATACTCTGAAAAAACCCAAAAAAACATATACACAAACTCTGAAAAAACCCAAAAAAACATATACACAAACTTTTTAAATACCCAAAAAAACATATACACAAACTCTGAAAAAACCCAAAAAAACATATACACAAACTCTGAAAAAACCCAAAAAAACATATACACAAACTTTTAAAATACCCAAAAAAACATATACAAAAACTCTGAAAAAACCCAAAAAAACATATACACAAACTCTTAAAAAACCACAAAAAAACATATACACAAACTCTGAAAAACCCCAAAAAAACATATTCACAAACTCTGAAAAAACAAAAAAAACATTTACACAAACTCTTAAAATACCCAAAAAAACATATACACAAACTCTGAAAAAACCCAAAAAAACATATACACAAACTTTTTAAATTCCCAAAAAAACATATACACAAACTTTTAAAATACCCAAAAAAACATATACACAAACTCTTAAAAACCCACAAAAAAACATATACACAAATTCTAACTACACCCAAAAAAAAACATAAACACACAAACTCCTAATAAACCCAATAAAAAAAAAAAAATAAATAAGTAAATTGATACACACATACTGACTTAACCCTCGCGCGCGTGAATATTAAAACGCACACACACATAATGAACGAACCCTCGCGCGTGACCTTGACCCACATAATGAATGAAACTCGCGCGCGACCTTGCCCTGGATGTCCTTGACCTTCGATGACCTTGACCTGTAAAATCGGCTACAGGCACGGCCTCACGATTGATTGCCACCCCATTAACTAGAGACCAGGCCCCCTCTAATACTAGAAGACCCCCAATTTTTTTATTCTAATTCTTTACTACTACTACTACTACTATTATTTCATGCTTCTACTATTTCATACTTCTACTACTACTACTACTATTTCAAGCTACTACTACATGCAACTACTACTACTACTCCTCATCATCCCATTTTCCAAAGGCTGTCATTCTCAGGAGCAAGCTGAATACAACGCTCAGGCCTAAGCGTGTATTGCAACCTGCTCCTGAGCGCAGCCACAGGAGTACTCTGCTTCTGCAGAGTCGGGGTCGCACCCCGATGCGTTGAAATACATGCGCTTTGCACCTCCCTTTATACTTTATTGGCAAGCCCAACGCTACCGAGTTCAAGACGCCATCTCGTAATTATATATGCAAATGAACTGTACAGCTGACATACATCAAGTTGTAATGGCTTCTCCCTCTTGTCAATCTCGCATGACATCCATTACTTTACTTTAAAATTACATTGCCTTTTATTTTTTTTTTATTCTATCTTATTATATACACAAGTGCAAATATTCTTGTTGTTGTTGTTGTTTAAAATCTTTTATAAACTAATGTGCAGTGCTCGTCTATTTATTGTAATATAGTCAAATCTATTATGTGCAATGATTTATTTCTTCTTGAAAGTAACATAACCACGAGACGTGCCAATTTTATCTTTCTAACGTGATATAGCCTCTTAAAAAAATTAATAATTTTCATTATACGTTATTACACATATATGTCTACAAGTAAAGTGATATTTTTCTTATGCTAACATATCCATACTTAGTGAAATGATTTGCTATTTTAATTACATATAACCTCTCTCTCAAGTGCAATGGTTTTCTATTTAACTTTTTACATAACCTTTAGTGCAATGGTTATTAAATTAACACGTTCCGTTCATTATATGTACAACTCACGTGGTTATTACATAATTATTTAATATGCTAAAAGGTTTGTGTTTATAATAAATTCAATTCTCTATTAAAATGTTCATGCATTAAAAAAAAATTCCTTATACCACAAAAAACACATAAATTTGTTTCATAATTAAATTTTACAATAATTAATAATTACATATAATGGTTGATTTCATTAAAGGAAAATTTCAATGGCTTGGATGATAGGATAGGTTATAAAAAAGAAATAAAATTTGACACAAAACGTGGTAATCCAAAGTAACCTCAAGTGTGCAATGGTATACTTTGTAAGTCGACAAGTAACCTTCTTTAAAGTGCAATGGTATACTTTTCCTGTCGACCTGTCCACCTGTACAGTGCAATAATATTCTTTTTACATTTACATAATAATAGTAAGTACAATGATATTCTTCTTAAGTTAACATAATACTAATAATAATAAGTACAATGGTTTTCTTTTGTAGATCACAAACACAAATCCAATGGTTTTCTTCTTAAGCAGATATCTAACATCAAGTTAAATGGATTTCTTCTTAAGGAAATATCAAACGTCAAGTCCAATGGTTTTTTTTTCTTCACAAGATATCAAACATCAAGTCCAATGGGTTTCTTCTTAAGGTGAATTGGTGATCACTGCAAAAAAAGAGAAGAGAATAAGAAAAGAATTATTATAAATAAAAACAATATTATTCACTTAATTATGATTGCATCACTGTAAGAAATTTTGTTAATTAAATACTTTACACTTTACTACACAATACTTTACACAAAAGTACAATGTGACAGCAGGTAGCCATCTTGAATTTGTCCTAGAGATGTGTTTTCTTTCGTCGTCTAGATGGCGATACATATTCTCTCTACCAGTCGGTAACTAAAGTAAAAATTTATGTAAACTTATACAAACATTAATTATATTATATTAATTCACGTTTTATATGACAAAAATAAATGTATTTTAAACAATATTATAATACTTACTTCTTTAAACAACATCCTATTTTCATTATAAAATACATGATGGTATTTCTACAAAAAAAAACACAAATGAATTCATACAAATATATACATTTTTATGCTCTTAGTCTATTCCTAATAAAATAAGTGTAAATTAATAAATTTAGTACATATAGTAAGAACTGCAAACATTAGAATGTAATTAACCATTTCTTTTCTTAATTTGTGATAACTAGGAAACATTTTTTCTATCTAATATTCTTTTCATAAAATATTACTACTCTATATATGGTTTGCTTCTAGTGCAAGTATAAACAGTGACATAACCACAACTGCAATGATTTTCTATTTCAGTTAACATAACTTTCAATTCAATGCTATTCTAAACTTTCTATTTCAAAAATATTTCATTAATATGCTAAAATGTATATATGTTAATAATAAATTCAATTGTCTACTAAAATATTTCTATTAAAATGTTCATGCATTATAAATAAAAAAAAAATACCTTATACGACCAAAAAAAACATATAAGTTTCTTAACTTGTAACATTTACAATAATTAATACTTACATGTAATGGTTGATTTTATTAAAGGAAAATTAAATGGCTTGGATGATAGGATAGGTGATAAAAAAGAAATAAAATTTGACACAAAACGTGGTAATCCAAAGTAACCTCAAGTGTGCAATGGTATACTTTGTAAGTCGACAAGTAACCTTTAAAGTGCAATGGTATACTTTTCCTGTCGACCTGTCCACCTGTACAGTGCAATAATATTCTTTTTACATTTACATAATAATAGTAAGTACAATGATATTCCTTTTAACTTAACATAATAATAATAATAATAAGTACAAAGGTTTTCTTTTTTACATCACAAACACAAATCCAATGGTTTTCTTCTTAAGCATTGATATCTTACATCAAGTCCAATGGTTTTTTTTTCTTCACAAGATATCACACATCAAGTCCAATGGTTTTTTTTTCTTCACAAGATATTACACTTCAAGTCCAATGGTTTTTTTTTCTTCACAAGATATCACACATCAAGTCCAATGGTTTTCTTCTTAAGCTGAATTGCCGAGCACTAATCACTAAAAAAAAGAATAGAATATGAACACTGAATTATTATTGTAAATAAAAACAATATTATTCACTTAATTAAAGCATCACTATTGAATTTTTTGTAATTAAATACTTAACTTTATTGCACGTGGCAGTATACAATGGCAGGTGGCCATCTTGATTGTGTCCAAGCGCGATGTATTTTCTTTCGTCTAGATGAAGAAACATATTGTACTTGTCGGTAAGTGAATTAAATATTTCCATCATTTGATGATAACAGCATAATTTTACCAGTCGGTACAATGAAGTAATAGCTAGTACCGCTGCTAGATGGCGATACATATTCTCCTTACCAGTCGGTGATAAAAGACTAATTTCCTAATAAACATTTTTATTAATTGATTAAAAAGTTAATAAAATCCCAATCATTTATACTATATGATAACAAAATAAATGTATTTTTATGGTATTATAATATTTACCTCTTTACATATTTTTGTCTAGATTAGTTTTTAATAATAGCATCTGCATATTCTTTTTCCATAATAATAGTAATGAAATGAAATTCCCTGCAAAAGAAGATATTTATTAACAAATACATCAATTTTTCTTATCAGCCATTAAAAAAAAGTATTATCTTCTATTACCGTTTGTACGTAAAACTTGATAAAAAATTTTGACATGAATTGAATGTCGGAAATATAATAATGTATTTGCCACGCGTGTTATCCATATATCTTGTGATGATAACTAAGATATACATTTCTTCTCGTATTCTTTTGATAAAATATTACACTATATACATATATTATTTTCTCGCAGTGCAAGTATGATAAGAACACAGAGTGCATTAAACTGGAATTGCGTGCAGAATTGAAGTGATGGTTAAAAAATCCCTCATGACTGTATGGGATATTTGGTTATGGATGGAGTCATAGGATTGCGTGGAAAGTTGAAGTGATGGTTAAAGAAAAACCCTCATGATCGTGTGGATTCTCTCCTTTTGAATGGTGTCATTGGTGTGCGTGGAAAGTTGGTGTGATGGAATTGCATGTAAAGTTGTTTTGCTAAGAAAAGGGACAGAAATGTTTAGATAATGCATAAAGTTAAGAGACAAACTAATCCACACATATATTTTAATAATAAGTAAAATTTCGTATAACAAAATACATATAGATGTACCTTAGTAGTAACTAATATTTGTTAAAATAATTTGATATAATGAGAACATCCTGAATTCATCTATATATACTCGGATTTAATAAAGAAAATTATTTTCCTTTGGTTATGACGTAATACTATTGTACCACACACACCAATACATCCCATTTGTAACTATTTTCATCCAGAATTGGCAATCACTAATCACTAAAAAGAGAAGAGAATATGAAAAGAATTATTCTAAATACAAAATATTATTCTTTTGATTATGATTGCATCACTATTGCATTTCTTTAATTAAATATTTAATAGTGCACGTGGTAGTACACGACACGGCAGCCATCTTGATTTTTTCCTCAGCAATATGTTGCCCGCGAAAATTCAAATAATAAGAAATGTTTTTTTATCATTAATCCGTAACCACAAAATTAATTATAATAATAATAATAATAATAATAATAATAATAATAATAATAATAATAATAATAATAATAATAATACTTTTATTATCTGAAACAATATTTATTTTGCAAGTGTGTTTATGTAATCTTTTAAAAATAATTCATAAATATGTCACTTTTTTTGTTGTTCAGTTAATAAAAGTCGATTACTGTAACATGAATTACTACTACTACATATAATTGTACATGCATCGAAATATTTTGTTATATAATAATTAATTTTCCATGAAATTATACTCTTATGGTCACGCAAGAGAATTGAAATATGTATGTGTATATATAGAGTATATATTAATGATGATGCTGCTGCTGATGATGATGATGATCTAACATAAAAGACACAGTCGAGGCAAATTCCTTTCTGATTTTACATTTTCTTTGATCCAATTAATCACCCCGTTCATTTATATAAAATTATATGTCGATACAGTCGACGATGATAAGTCGCAGCACAACAGTTTATACAAGAAATCCTTTTTTGTGTATGTGCATGTGTATTATTGTGGGGTGCAAAATAGACATATAAGTGTTTAATATAATAATGTTAGTTGCAGTATTGTTGAATTCTTCTTATCAATCTTGATAATAATGATTAGGCATTTCTAGTCAAATTATTTACCTATCCTGTTAAATGAATCAGTTTATCAATCAGTTTGATATAGGTTTGTTTTTTACAAATACAAGATTGCAATGCTTACCTTTTGACACATTCTTGTCTTGATTATTCTTTGTTACTGCAGCTGCATTCTATTTACATAATATTATAGAATAAAACTCTTATTCGGATGGCATAATCAATGCAAATCTTTTAATCGTTAGTCGTAAGAAAATGAAATATATATATCCATTTATCGAATGGTGTAATGAATTCTTCTTCTCGTGAGTATGTATAATGTTCTTGGATTGGAATTAAAAATATAGATCTGCATGCTGATCTAAAAATATTTTAAAAAGTAGTTTATATAAATACAAAAATAAGTTTGAAAAGGGAGAAAATGTTTAGATAATGCATAAAGTTAAAAGGCAAAATAATCCATATATTTTAATAATTAGTAGAATTTCGTATAACAAAATATATACTTTACTTACTAGTATTTGTTATAATAATTTGATAAAAAGAACGTCTGGAATTCATCTGCATTCTCGGATTTAATTAAGAAAATTATTTTTCTAAGGTTATGACATAACACTGTCCCACAGCACTTTATCCAGTTTAATTATTTTCATCCAGAATTGGCGATCACTAAATAAAGAATATGAAACGAATTATTATAAATAAAAAATATTATTCACTTGATTATTGCATCACTAAAAGGATTTTTTTAATTAAATACTTTACACTGCACATAGCCTGTATTTATGGTATTAAAAGTACATTGACAGGTAGCCATCTTGATTTTATCCTAGTTATGTTTTATCTTTTGTCTAGATGGCGAAACATATTCTATTAATCGGTAAGACATAGTAACATTTACTTCTGCTAGATGGCAGCCTAAATTTACTAGTCGGTACATTGAAGTAATATCTAGTACCGATAGGTGGCGATACACATTTAACCAGTCGGTAATAAAATATAGATTACCTAGACGCACACAATATGTTTTTATTAATTGATTAAAAATAAATGCAACTCCCCAATCAATTTTTATATGTTAAATGTAAGTGTATTTTAATAGTATTATAATATTTACCTCTTCTTCTAACAAATCTATTATATTTGCCTCTAACATATTATTGTCTAGATTATTTTTAGTCAGAACAGCTGCATTCTATTCACATAATAATTCACATGGAATTCTTTGCAAGGAAGATATTAATTTATATAAATACATATATTTTTCTTGGCAGTCGATGAACAATAATATCTTCCATCATCGTTTAGAAAACCTGGTAAAAGATTTTGTACAAGAATAGAGTTTTCTAATATAATGTATTAGCCATTTGTTTTCCTAATTTGTGATAACTAGGATGCATTCCTTCTGGCAATCTTTTGATAAAATATTACGGTATATGGTTTCTTCCAAATGTAAGTATAATAAAAACAGTGCATTCAAAAATCTTTCATTGTTGCAGTATTGTTGGATTCTTTTTATCATTCTTGATAGTAATGAGTAGACATTTCAAGTTTACCTCCCCTGTTGTATGAATCAGTTTATTAATCAGTTTAATATATAACTGTTATATATTATCAGTTTAATAAAAGTTCGTAGGGTTGATATTTCTGAAAAGTTCATAGGGTGGATATTTCTGAAAGGTTCGTAGGGTGGATATTTGTGAAAAGTTCATAGGGTGGATATTTCTGAAAGGTTCGTAGGGTGGGTATTACAACTAATTTTTCTTTTGTATAGAGTTTCTGTGTGAATTATGAAGCGAATTAAGTGAATGAAATGCAATTCGTTTGCAATAAAATAAATATGAATTTGTAGGTTTAAATATAATATGTTTATGAATATTTTATATGAATTGAATAAAAATTTTTTTTTGTAAAATAAAAAAAGACAATTTATTAAAAATTTACAATTTAAGCTGGTACGAGGACTCCTGTGATTCGCAGCATTTAAACACGCACACACAGGCACATGTATACTTGATAAGTAAGTAATACAATCATTTTTCGTAGAAAGAGAAATCCCGTGAATTAGGATAATAATAGATGACAAAAAACATGGCTTGGAGAAATTTATTCCGTAAGGGGATCATCGCTTTGCGTTATTTCTTTCATTTGCTTCTGTTCCTTGATCTTTCTTCGAAGAGCACGTCCTCTTAAATTGAGCATCGTTCTGGTCACTAACCACATAGCACCCTTCTTACACACGCATATCAAAGTCTTCATAAATCCGTAAATTAAATAGTGTGGAGGATATCCAGTTGTTAGCGATTCGATTCCTACAGTTTTTAATGTTGCCTCGACGAACTTATCAGGTGTCGGTGCCATCCATGTTGGCTTTCTAATGAAATCAAATGAATAAATTAATTAGTAATTTTCAGTAATCGTCGAATTGATGAAAAAAGTAACAAGCATTCTCACTTAATTTTAGTCATCTTGGTAGAAACTACTCCAGGAAGAACGCACTGCACGATAACACCATATGAAGCTACTTCCGCAGCTAAATCAGCACTGAATTTAATGACATAAGCTTTGCTAGCTGCATAGACTGTTAAATATGGACTTGGAATATCACCAATTATCGAACTAATATTAATGACAACACCCTTCTGTCTTTTTATCATGCCTGGTAGAACCACCCTTGTTGTACCGGTAAGACCAGCCACGTTTAATTGTAATATTTTATTTAGAGTATCTTCTGGAACGTTTGTTAGAAATTCTGGATGTTCGTAACTCATTCCAGCACTATTAATAAGAATGCCAACCTGTAGAAATATATTTTAATTGCTATCATAACTTTTGTCATTCAATTTATATTTGCCTTGAGACAATATATTTTGTATATAGTAAAAGCAATAATGGAAAGTATGCTTGAAGTGATATTAATTAACATTGTTAATATCGTCGAAGAATATTGATAAATGACCCTACCTCGAGTTCTTCAATAGCTTCAGCGATTTTAGAGTAAACCACTTGACCTTCGGTTAAATCAGCTTCCACGACACGGGTCTCAACTCCGTATTCCTCTTTTATTTCGGTTGCAACATCTTTCAGTTTTGTCAATGATCTTGAGATTAGCACAATATCGAGTCCTTTGCTAGCAAAAGCCTTAGCGAAAGCTTTACCGAGCCCATCGGTTGCCCCTGTGATTACTGCCCATCTACCTTGACTCGTTAAATCTACACCTAAGCCTAAATTAGGTGCTAATAATTTTCTCCATGCGAGTAGACCTCCTCTTATTAAAATTCGCAAGCCCACAGCAGTTAGGACAACCAAAGAGATCTTTTCCCAGCACGTCAACATCCTAAAATATATTTTCCTTTTCGAATTGTGTTCCACAATTTTGTTCGTCGTCTTACGATGAACGACCACCACCACCTACGTTCTATAATTAACTGAGACTGATAACGTTTATCGAATTACGTTAACGTCCGCTTTTAATTAACCAGTCATCGTACATTAAGCAATGACCTCAAGGCTTATTAACTACAATGAAATTTATTTACCCAGACATGACAAACAAAATTCTTTTTCCTTTTCTTTTTTTTTTTTTTTTTTTTGAAAATATTTTACTTATTTCCTGCAAATCAAATTTCGATATTTTTATGATCGTTAAATAAAACAAAAGTTAAATGCAAACTGTCAATATATGAAATATTTATTAATGAGTGTATAATTATTAATAGTATTTTAGTAGAATCGTAAAAGTAAGAGTAACAGTAAAAGTAAGATAAGATATGAAAATCGCGCGATCGTGTCTAATCTAAGTAAATAGCTTTTCTTGGATTAGTTGCATTAGGTCTATACTTTTTCACTTTTTCCTTACTTGTCGATCAAACGATCAAACCAATTCACATCCGCTTTTCTTCTCAAGAACGGACGAACCTTGATTAACTCTTATCTTCTTTTTCTTTAAACAATCCCATTCAATAATTGTTCTTTCTCTCTATTTTATTTTTTTTTCTGAGATAATTAACAAAATCACATTAAATTGGGGTGGAATTTGAAATTACAGGAAATACACACGAGTAGTAAAAACACTTATTACAAAACTTTGACATGAATGTTGTCATAAGAACTTATGTTATTAGCAAAAGAAGGAATTGCACGATTATAACGAATACACCGATGTCTTCTTGTTAAAAGATGTGTTGTTCACAGATATGCAGAAAAAAAAGAACTCACCAACTGGGATGAAAAAGAAGAAAGAAAAAGAAAGATAGTGATAGTGAAATGGGTCTTGAGGAGTGTAGGAGGAGAAGGAAGAGGAAGAAGAAGAAGAAGAAGAAGAAGAAGAAGGCGGTAGCATACAGGGGAATAGGATCGATAGTACGTCGGCGTAAACGTGACCACGGCTGTTAAGAGAAATGCGCGCGCGCAATGTCACGGCTATGGGATCTTCTCTCTCTTTCTTTCTCTTTCTCGTAGAGTCAGTCATTCCTCTATATTTCTCTACTTTCTTCCCTCTCTCCACCCTCCTGCACCTCTTTCACCTCATCCTATCTTCGTCTTATTGTATCGTATCGTATCGTATCGTATCGAGAGAGAGAGAGAGAGAGAGAGAGAGAGAGAGAGAGAGAGAGAGAGAGAGTTGTTCTTTCTCTGACATACTTTACTTCCTTCCTCCCCCCCCTCCTGCCATTCATGCTCCCTCACTTGAAAAATTAGGGTTCTTGGTATAGGAGCGTCGACCGACATTAACTTCGACATTGATGTTACTTTCTTTTTTTTTGTGTTTTGCCAATAACTCGAATTGTTAACTTCGTTGTTTACTTTTTGATAAAACTCTGTCTGTGTGTGTCTCTCTCTCTCTCTCTCCTAGATATCTCTCGTGCTCATTTTCTTTTTCTATACGTTTTTTTCGCTTCTTTCTTTTTTTTTAGCAAGAAATAGAAAATCAGGACACCTGTCCGTAGTTCTAATATTTGCCTTTCGGCAGCTTAGTTTCTCCGAAGGGTTGCTTCCACATGTTTTACCCTTGTTTTTTTCTTAAACTTTTGTTCTATTTCCATTTGTATTTTTCTAGTAGTTTCACACCTAGCGAATATTTGAAACATTTTATAATCCGAATAGGAAAAGAGAAATTTTTTTATAACAAGGTCTCTTTTGTTTTCTTTGAAAGATGAACAACATCGAATCAAAACGAATAAAATAATCGATCAATCCGATTTTAATCGAGAAAGACACAGATACGTATCATAAACTTGTATTTACTGATTTATGTACCATTGGCTATTTTGCTTCTCTCACTCACCCTTTCTTTCCTTCTTTCTGTTTACGGTTAACCGACCTTCTATCTACTTTGGGACAGTAGCTTAATATATTCTTCAAGTATTTCGACGAATCTCGTTTACATATTTTTTTTCGTTTGATGCATTACTAATCCTACAACTATAAACTATTAATTAACGTTATAAGAATAGTATATAATATTATTACAACTTGTTATGAGTTTTATGTTCGTGGAAAAATTTCAATGGAAAGGAAAAATTTCAAGTTGAATAAAAGAAACGCTAAATTAGATAAAACATAGTTTGATAATGACGGAGGAAAATATTTACAGAATTTGAGTAGTTTGAATCATGAATAATATTCAAAAGATTTTCATGAGCAATTATTGCGTTGTAGAATTGTTTTCTTCGCACGTCAACCGATTAATTCGTTTTTTACTCGTTGAAAATCAATCGATCGTTCGTTCGTTCGTTCGTTCGTTAAAGAATTATTTGAACGCGCTTAAACTTTCTTCCTTTCCGGATTTGGTGAAAGAAAGCAAAGTCATTTGGTGAAAGTTCGAGGAGATCCAAGAATCGTGCATTCAGATTGTGATTTAATATCGTTAATTAAAAATTTCAGAATTTAAATTATCATATCATTGATTTTTTTCATATATCATTCCTTTCTATTGTATGATATTTTGAAAATATTATTCGGAATAAAATCGTTTGCGAATTATCAAAATTTCATTCGATGATTTAGTATTTGTAATAGGGCTTTATAATTTTATCAAATCTTGGATAAATTTGTTGGTTTTAAATGGAAATAATCATATGAAATTATATATAATATATTTTTGGATTTTATAAGCAAGTCACGCTAAAGCTAAAGAAATCATTTGCATAATATTGATTTAATGTCCAACTTTGAATAAAAATTTGTTGAACCTATCGTATGCTTATACGAACGTACATATATTAAAGGTAAAATCCGGAAATAACGTTGATCGTGTAAACGTTTAACGCGAATTCTAATGCCATATACATTATATACTTTTTAATAAATATCGCGAAAAAAAAAACAAAAGTTATTCGTTTAGCAAATAGAAAATCACGATAGAAAACATAGAGAAGTTTGTTCAATTGAAGATGAAAGAATATGAATTTTCTAATTATCATCGGTTAGCTGTAGATCGTTAAAAGAATCTATAAAAAAGCACACAAATATTAAATAAAATTGATCGTGTAACGCATTGTGATTATCATTCCATTCTTATATATTTCATATTTATTTTAATATTTTAATTTTTAACAAATTAAAAACGACTTAATTTTGACGTTTCGTTAGTTCAATTTAGTTTTTGGTAATCAAGCGACAATTTCAAGATCGGCGTTCCGTATTTCTTTTTCGGTAAAATCCATTGTCTTGGTGCCAGTCTTAACGACTTCTCTCTGCGCCATCAACGTGACGTTTCTATGAGCCTGGTGAATAGTTTGTAGATGAAAGCGTCTCCAAAGGAGAGCATCAACGTCGACAGATTTCGTCCAGTCTTGCCAATCGCCTCGGGTTATTCCCTCTTCGTTAATACCTTCAGCTTCTTCGAGAACTTTGCGAAGCCAGGTAGCCCAATTGTCGGCGGTATCGCTGACATAAGTCAGCCATTTCGACCAATCCCTAATTTGAACGGATTCAACTTCAGCTGGATATTTGTCGAGGAAAATGATTTGCGACTCTGTAAGAATATTTTTCATCCAATTCGCTATTTTTCCAGCCAAAACGATCAAGACGTCTTTCATATGTTCGTTCAATGCTTCTGGATCTTCTCTTTCTATAACGGTTCGAAATTTATCATAGATTGCGGCTTGAATACGATCACGAACCAAATCGACGCCTTTACTTTCAGGCATGGATTCTAACATAGCGTAAAGAACGTCGATCAGTTTACTGAAGGTCACGAACGGCACGTCGGTAGAGAAGAAATCGCCATAATCCCCAACCGTTACTATAGACTTTATGCGTTCCATTTCTCTCTTTGCTTTCTCTTCTTCCTCGGCTTTCTTTCTTCTTTTTTCTTCTTCTTTTTCTTCTTCTTTTTTTTCTTTCTCTTTTTGTAATTTGGCTTCTTCTTCTTTTTTCTTTTCTTTTTGTAATCCCGCTTCTTCTTCTTCTTCTTCTTCTTCTTTATTTGTTTGTAATCTTGCTTCTTCTTCTTCTTTTTCCATTTCTTTTTCTTTTTGTAATCCCGCTTCTTCTTCTTTCTCTGTTTGTAATCTTGCTTCTTCTTCTTCTTTTTCCATTTCTTTTTCTTTTTGTAATCCCGCTTCTTCTTCTTTCTCTGTTTGTAATCTTGTTTCTTCTTCTTCTTCTTTTTTTCTTTCTCTTTTTGTAATCCCGCTTCTTCTTCTTTCTCTGTTTGTAATCCCGCTTCTTCTTCTTTCTCTGTTTGTAATCTTGCTTCTTCTTCTTTCTCTGTTTGTAATCCCGCTTCTTCTTCTTTCTCTGTTTGTAATCTTGTTTCTTCTTCTTCGTCTTCTTTTTTTTCTTTCTCTTTTTGTAATCCCGCTTCTTCTTCTTTCTCTGTTTGTAATCCCGCTTCTTCTTCTTTCTCTGTTTGTAATCTTGCTTCTTCTTCTTCTTTTTTTCTTTTTCTTTTTGTATCCTTGCTTCTTCCATGACTCTTTTTCTTTCTTCCTCTTCCTGTCGTTCCCTTTCTAACGTCAGTTCTTCTTCCTCCATTTTTCTTCTTTCTTCCTGTTTCTCTTTTTCTTCTTCGTCTTCTTCCTCGCCTTCTTCCTGATCATCTTCATCCTCTTGTTCTTCCCTTTCTTCTTCCTCCTCCTTCTCTTCCTCCTCCTCCTTCTTCTTCTCTTCCTTCTCTTCCTCTTCCTCTTCCTCTTCCTCTTCCTCTTCCTCCTCCTTTTCCTTCTTATCCTCCTCCTCCTTTTCCTTCTTATCCTCCTCCTCCTTTTCCTTCTCCTCCTCCTCCTCCTCCTCCTCCTCCTCCTCCTCTCCTTCTTCTTCTTCTCCTTCTTCTTCTTCTTCTTCTTCTTCTTCTTCTTCTTCTTCTTCTTCTTCTTCTTCCTTTCGTTTCTTCTCGCACATTTGTTCCAATTCCTTCTTACGATCTTCCGCAACTTCGAAAAGCACTCCGGATATCCAACAAGCTACAACATCCGAGAGAAAACGCATTTGTTGCGACTTACGATCGCTCTCATCTAATGGTGTATATTCAAGAACATAACTTAATCTCTTGATTATCACGTTAGCTATATCTTCGTATTCTTCTTTTGGTATTGGACATCTCCAATTAAGAATACTCTTAACAAAACGTTCGGCCATCATATATTGACAAGTTATAGCATCCTTATCTAATATTGTTGCACTCAATGCACCTGGTTTCTTAGCTATTCGCGTAGGACGATTAAACTTACGTTCCTTTTTTCGTCTCTGAGATATTGTTTGACGTTTTTTATTACGAAACGCTTTTGCTGCTTGCCTGAAATCATCGATAATATTGTCATATCTTATATAATGATAATTAATTAATTATCAATAATTAAAAAATGTTAAAAAATACTTTACTCTGGCGTTAAACAAGTTTCACCCTCCAATGATTTGATTAAATTGTCCACAAATTCGGGTTTTAATCTAGAAGCCCCCTCCTGCAGGGTTATCAACATACGATGTTTCGGTGGTCGAGCTAATTCTTTGATTCTTTGAGAAACTGGCTTAATTTTTCTTATCACTTCCTCTTGCAGACACGCTGGTGGACATCTACGACTGTTTGAAAACATCGATAATTAGTGATACGTAATATTGTCGTTAAATACATTAAATCATCGCTAGGCTCGTAACAATAATTCTATTAATATTACCTCGGAGTCGCTAGCACATCGATGTATTTTTTTTGACAGACAATGCCTCGGAATGATGTCCAGTTTTGGAAAAATGCAGGGTTTACCATAAATCATCACTTTTACTTGCTTTTTTTCCTTCATTGCTGCCGTTGATGCTTTTTTTTCTCTCGCAACATTCACTCTCCGCCATAGATTTCTAATCATCCAATTGGTTGGTTGGTACATCAAATGTATATATAATTAAATTTTATATTATTATATTATTTACTTGGGCTTTCTTCTTCGCCGATGGTTTGACGCAGCGTAACCATTTTTCTTTCTTCTTTTCAAAACGTGGATATCCCTCAAATTTGTCATCCCTTTCACCTTTATTTATTTCTTTCTGTATCGAGACTGCACGTTTCACGTCTTCCGGATCGTCATCGTTCATATCCATACCTGATTATAAATTTGACGTCTGAGTGTGCCTTACTTGTGTATTATAACTATTTTATCTTTTTTCCATTTATAATTTTCCTTTGTACAATAGATCATGAAACTTCATTTTATCGACTTTTTCTACGTCGTTTAAACGGACCAAAATTTTCAATAGTGTTCCATTTTTTTGTTAACTTTTTTACTTTTGTTTGCTTTTTCTTTTCGATCAAATTTCATTAAATTTTTTTTCATTCATTCATTCATTAAAATTGTACAAAATAATTTTGTTTGTCGAAAAATTTGGTTTTTTATATTTTAGAAGCAAAATAGTTTGAACGGAAAATTTGGAATGATGAATATCGAACATGAACGTGAAGATCGTGTTTTCGATATTTCGTGTTTGATTTCGTTCCTTTTGTTTTATTTATTCTTTTATTTTTAAGCTGAAAAATTAATTAAAAAGTATTTACATATTGTAGTATAATATCTTGCGAACGTAATGAATATACGTACGAATATGAACGTTATCGATCGAGGTGCATAATTATTGTTTAACACGAAACGTTCAAGAGCGTTCATTCAACGTTGTGCAGGATTAATAAACGCGAACGTGATCAAAATTTATAATCTGCTAGTTAGTCAGCAAATATAGACTTAACCATTTAATTACACAAGTTATTATAATGAAATAACGATCGATCATTGAAATATAGTTAACCGCCTACGAATTTGAATCGACTTTCGATACTGATCGAGACTCGACACGACAATTATTATTATCGATTATATTATTTTCTATTTTGATTGAAATAACCTCCGTCTATCTACATAAAAAGAAATAATGAAAAAAAAAAAAAGAAAAGAGAAAAACAAAAACCTCGATATAAATACGTTGTATCGTATCTTTTATTTTTCTTCGATAAAAAAGAAGATAAATAAACGAAAGTTGTTTTTAACGCGCGCGCGCCTTTGGAATTGAAGTATTAAATGTTACGGGCAGATGGCGGTATAGTACAGACGTCAGTGGTCGGATGGTTGTTCCGTTCGTTAATCGATCAATTCGGGTGTCGCTGTGTTCATTCGAAGGAAGGGAGACGTATAATATAGACCGTAGAAAAGGAAATACGGAAATAGGCCGAGATGCGAGAGCGTTAAGTAGAGTAATGTCGGGCTTTCGGATTGGACACGACTCCTTCACTATTGTCTACCGTAATGCATAGATCAGTAGTGTATCCTAATTTCCTAAGAGGAATCATCAAAATGTCGTTGAGGAAACGTTGACGTTTAATACACGATAAAACGGAAGGACGTAAAAAGGCTTGCCGCTGGACCACGGAGTGTTAACTATGATGAGATAACGAACGCAGAATGAAATACAACAACGTTGACTTTCTCGGTTATGCAGTCCTCACATTCACTTTACATCTTAACGGTGCGTTCAAAAGACCCCAACGTTATCTTATTTATTTCATTTTATATTTTATCTTTGATTCCTCGTATTACCTCCATACTCGCTCTTTCTCCCTCCCTCCCTCTCTCTCTCTCTCTCTCTCTCTCTCTCGTTCCCTCCCTCCCTCCCTTTCTCTCTCTCTCTCTCTCTGTCTGTCTTTCTCTTGCAATATTTTTTCTAGCCTCTCTTCTTAACGTTTATTGAAAGTCCTATCAATTTGATATTTATCAATTGTCATCGTCAACGCGTGACCGCGTTGCGAATGCGTACGGCCTTTGAATTAGGGCAATGCTTAAACGATATATATATATATAGAGATAACATGCTCTATTTATTTAAGTTTTTACGTATACTACTGTTTTGTGATGTTTCGTAAAGATAATATTGATTTCATTTATCTAATTGTCAGTTGCTTTTTATGAGTATTTATTTTTGTTTTATACGGTTAAATATTGAAGAAGTATCTTTTACAATTGTCTTCTTTGGAATTTGTTTTAAAGCTTTACAGACTTTTCACTCCCAGATAAATATGCATGTTTTTATAAAAAAAAAAAAAAACTATACATATCATTGGATACTTGCAGTTCGCGCAGAAGACGGAGTTGCTTGCAAGGATTTACAAGGACGTTCTTATGAAAGCGGTTACCTTTACTTTCCTGGTCCGGAACCTTGTACATTTTGTGTTTGTGATAACGGCAATCCAAAATGGTGCAAAGCTGTTATTTGCAAATTTCTTGAGGTATCCTAATATTTCATTATTAAAAATTATAGATTAAATATATATTCTTATTTTGATATAATTTTTAAGGAAGACTGTAAATCTTTGCGAAGAAGCGAAAAGTGCTGTGAATTTATTTGCTTAAACGATGCTAATGAAAAATCTGATGGCAGTGGTACCAACTTGGTAGAAGGAAGCGTTAACTATGATATAGGGTTACGTTCTGTTGCCAGTTTTGCAACGGCAATAATATCTTTAAGTCTTTTATTTTTCTTAATATATCGCCTACGTCAACGAAAAATTAGAGGTATGTGTGTTTATGTTTTAAAATAATGATACAACAGTATATATACATATAGCTTTTAAAGATAATAATATATAATCGTATAAAAAAAAAAAAAAAAAAAAATCATGAAATCATTTCAATCCTATGCTACTAGTAGTTACTTAATTAATAATGATGATACAAATGATATTATGCATAAAAGATTCAGGGTATCCCATGTTAGTGTGTGTGGCAGGAAGACAAAGCAGACAATTAGCAGAGGACCAAAGAAATCTGGGCAGTATGGGATATTTAGAAAGAGGAGGACTACAGCATGGCATACCAATGGATGACATGCCTTGTGGCGGTGGATATCCTTTGTGGAAACCGGCAAACAATTATTTTCCACGCGGAGAAGCACCTCCACCTTACGAAGAAGCTGTAGCAGCTGCTAGGACAGAGCAAGCGCTTTTATCTATGGCCCCCCATACTACATTGTCTCCATTAAATTTTTCAAATGGCTATTTGCAAGATACCAATAGTCATCCAAATATAGCCGTTGTAGCTAGTAGTCAAGATGCGTTAAATTCGACTTCACCGATGCCTTCAAATAGTAACGGTGCAAGCACTGTCCCATTAGTAGTATCATCATCAAACGTAACGATCGGTTCATTAACCACATATACGAACTGTCACCAGCTTAATCAAAGTGAACAATCAACGACCCTTAACGTTGGTACATCCACTGCTACAAATTACGCGGCATCTACGAATACATATGAAAATTTGCCAGTATCCAATGGTATAACGAATTTCACTTATCAAATAGCCACAGCAAGTAACGATACTCAACAATTAACGAATTCCCATTCAACTATTTCGAAAAGTTATCGACAACACACCACGTTTCCTCGTCAAAGTGGTGGTGCATTTACAATATCCGCGAGCTTACCAAGTTCTGAGTTATCCGCTCATCGTACTATTCCGAGAACGCTCACAAATAACACTCCTACGACTAGAATAAAAGATATTATGAGTGATCGTTCTACGGACGAGATATTTCATCTTCCACCGAGAAGTTTGTCACCAAAGAATTTGCCGCAATCAGTTTCGCCGATGGTATCTAACGATCAAGAACGTATGCAAGAACCTTCTAATATATTTTGCAAGGACGTTATAACGTCTGCAACTGCAAATGTAACTCAAATTGAAAGACAACAAGGAAATATTACTTCGCGAAAACCGTGTGACTTTAAGGTACTCTAATAGTAAGCTACTCTAATATACAATTATTTCATTTTAATTGTGACGTTATTTATTTGTAGCCTCCTTTAAACGTTGCTAACGAGATTAACGAAGATGGAAGTTTTGAATCGGTAGCTTGTACTTGCAGTATGCAAACTCTTCCAACTCTGCACGATGATGCGGATGATTATCGTAGCGAGTGCGAAAATTGTAAAAGCGCAACTGGATCTCGTTATTATTTGGATAACGAGGATGAATTAGTTACATCACCGCACGAAACCATGACATTACATAGGAGACCAGAGGATACAGCATCAAGTGCCACACCTCAATATTATAGGACTTCTCTTACACTGCCGACAAGTACTCGTCAACGTACAAGGTGAAAACCCTTTATTTATTAATGATTTATTAATATATATTTAAATTTATGCACCTTCGTCAAATACTCGAGCTTCATAATAAATGGGATTTATATGAGATATTGTTGTTGTTGTGTTGTTATTGTTGTTTAGGAGTACTGGAATTCGTGAAAATTGGTTTAATACCATGCCACAAAGTTCTACAGAATCTTCGGATGAAAATTAAATGTAAAAAGAAGAAAAGGAAGAAGAGGAAGAAGAAGAGGAGGAAGAAGAAGAGGAAGAAGAAGAGGAAGAAAAAGAGGAAGAAAAAGAGGAAGAAAAAGAGGAAGAAAAAGAAGAAGAAGAAGAAGAAGAAGAAAAATATATAATGTCTATATATTGAGTAAGTACCAAAATATGTAAATGCGTATTAAATATTAGGATCGCGTACGCTCATTACAGAGTAAATAAAATTCGATTCGCTTTACGCATAACATGGAGCAGTGTTGATAGCAAAAACTCGATACAAATAATGTTTTGTACTAAAAAAGTTCGTTAGATCTGCGTCGTTTCTGTTACATTACTACAAGTACTTGATTAGAAAGCAGAAATAAGTGATGCACAGAATGTACAAAAATGGTTCTTTATAAATTTATAGTTTATTATAGATATTATTTGAAAAAGTTATAAATGTGCACTTTGCAAACTGCGAATGTTTATGCAAACGCATATTTCAATTGAAAAAAAATTAAATATTGTATATTTTTTAATTTTTGATTGCTATTATAATTTAATCAATAAAAATCACTTTTATATGTATTTTTAATATGTACGGCATCGTAAATAATTGTCATAATTTATGAATAAGCAAATCGTCGATATTTATATTATTTTATGCGACGCTATGTTTTTTTTATATTATACACTATTTATGCATATATGTATATACTTTGCATGTTGATTTTTTTTCTTTTATATATGTCAGTGCATAAACATAGGTAGTTTGAAGATAGCATACCATTATTTTTATATCTTTTAGCTTATCCGTTATATTTACATTTATTTTATTAAATAATTTAATAACAAAGTAACCAAATGGCTATATTATTTATATTTATAAATATAAAAACTATGCGAATATATTAATATGTATATAAACATACTATATATACATACGTATATACATACATAAAAAAAGATCATGAAAGGGTGTGCCAACAATTTGGACAATTTTGAACGTATATTTTGTAAATTTTTTAATCATTTTTAAATTTGAAAATAGTTTCAAGTCAATTTTCAAAACCATAACGATTGATTCATATAAGATGTTTTTAAATTTAGATTTAGGTTCACGAAGAAAGAAGAAACGAATGAAAGAGAAAAGGGGTATCACACTTCAGTGTCATTGTTAGACATTGTTGTTATATGATTCTTTACAAATAATATAGTTCATCTTAACGTAAAAAAAGAAAAAAAAAAAAAAGACAGAAAGTAAAAACAAAAAAAAAAAAAAAAGAGAGAAATGAAACAAGGAAAAAATTCATCACATGGGAAGCAGTATTGTTACAAACATTGATCGCATGTGTTTAACAAAAATAGACATATTATCTAGGCTGTACTGTATCCTACATGCAGAAACTTTAAATTCTCGTTATCGATAAGATACGAGCAACTAAATATCTCTTCTTTCAGTAGTAAATATGATACTTTTTTAAACATGATATCACAATAACAATTGGGTAGTAGTGTATATTAGGTAGAAGTTGGATAAAAAATACACACATACACACACACACATATATATATATATATATATATATATATATATACACCCAAAACATATACATATACACGTTTTAAATGGCAATGTATAAGTTGCATGGCATACACAACTTATTTCTTTGATAATTTGTTGTTTCCTTTTTAATCACTGAAATATTTATCTTTCTTATTTCTCGTATCATTTTCATAAACAGTGTCATGATTACTTCAAAAGTTCAGCACAAAAATTGATATGACATATACTGTGTTCAACCATAGTATTACTTAAAAGTATCTTCTTCGTACTCCTGTGATATAATATTGTAGATCATAATAGGAACGTAAAAAAGAAAAAAAATTAATAATATTAATTGATATTTTTGCTTTATTGTCATTAGTACCTTCGAACTAATGCGTGCTAAGTCGTGTGACTAAAAAAAAAAAAGATTTAATAAAAAGGATAAAAATTAGAATTCAATAAGAACTTTTATGAAAGGAAGATAAAAGAAGAAAAGAAGGCTCCAATTTCAAGTTAGATACCATATGAAAAATTAATTCAAATTTGTAGCAGACACTTTAATTCTATTATTTTTCACAAAGATGTATATAGACTGATTTTGTCAATCGACTAATATATAAGAAACAAACAAATTTTTAAGTCTTAACGACTATATTTAATATGGTAATTCCAGTAAATTGTTTTAACATTATTTTTCGGGCATCTTTATATAATGATATAAAAAGGCTGCGAGAAGAGTGAGAAGAACTCATTTACGCACATTGGTGATTTAGAATATATAAAGCACCAAAATAATAATGATTTAGAGAATAATTTTTATTTTTAGCACTAATCCGACATTGAGATAAACAATATAAAAAAGAAAAAAAACTTAATGTATCTTCTACAAAGAAGCTATTATTTCCAGCAAACAAAAAAAAGCAAACGAAAAAAACAATAAAAAGAAAATTAACAAAAAAAAAAATAAACAAAAACAAAAAAAACGAATCCAAATTCTGCAATATACAATCTGTTTTTTGTACATAATGTGTCAAATTTTATTGTTCTAAAATATAAGAATCGTTGTACAATTATATATTAAGTGTTTAGACATTAAACGATATGTATTAGATATTAACAATATTATGAAATTAATTAATTAGATATTAATGGCACCACACATGGCGGTATAATCCGTTTATGAAAATTTATCAGTATTATCATAAAGAGCAATATTTCTGTTAAATAAAAAAAACATAAATTATCTATAATTTAGCTATAGCGTAGAAATGAACTTGCAACACATTTATATTTTTATTTTCTTCCTTTTTAATTTTAAGAGGTTATTTTATTGAACAACGGTATCAAAACTTATAACAAAATGTACAATATCAAATGAAATAATAACAATGATGATAAAATGAACCCTTTTATTCGATTTTTCATTCTAAAATTGAAAAAAATTGTTTATTGTAAAAAAAACTTGATAGATGTAAAAGCTATTCGGAATATATTTGTATAATATAGAAATATTATTATGAGTTCAGTAGTAAGTGACTAGAACGTAGAACCAATCAGTATCATTTTGCTCGTTCCACTAGTAAATTTTCCATGAAAAAATTTGGCGGATTTTTACCGAACGCCATTACTACGAAATCAACGTATAAAGAAGGAATTAAGAATAAAGTTTTTGTAAAGGTATATAAAATTAATGGATAATTCATATTCTATTATAATAATAATGTGTGAACTTTAAATTAAATATTAATCTTACAGTAATGAAGAACAAAAGAGATGATAAATGGAAGAGAAGACCAATCGTAGATTAGATTTGTTAGAAACTTTGAAAGAGAATCAATGCCAAACGCAGAGGTATAAGTTAATTAATGATATTATCCGATAAAAATATGTATTTCTTCGATTGAAAATAAATGAACATTTTAATTTTTTTAATAACTGTATTATACGTCGGTATAATCTATTCTATTTTATTTGTTTATAGTAATTGAATGAATACAACGTCTTCAAGATCGTGGTTAAAACAACCTTAAAAATAATATGAAATTAAGAACTTATGTTAGAAAGGTGTAAAAGGTAAAACCATGGTAAAACATGATATAAGTTAGCAAGTTTCTCGTTAAAGGGAAAATATATTAGTTTAAAAGAAAAGCCGTTATATTGGAAAGGTTCTTTCATTTTTTGAATAGTTGAAGGAAGTTTGAAGAGATTAGCCGGTTGGTGGCAGCACTGGCACGTATCGGAGTAACGTTTGAGCGGAGTGGAGGACGGTGCCGCCGCGACGCCGACGTATTTGTCAATACTTTCTCCTTTTCATTAATTTTCGACGGTTCTCAAAGCGATTAAATTGGTTTTCCAAATTGTGCCGGCAAGTGTACAAGTGTCATAACAATTTTCTAACCTACCATTGAAGAAGACTAAGTCACGACACGACTGGTAATCACCGGTGACAATTTTATATACAGAAAGCCAAAGAGATCGAGAGAGAGAGAGAGAGAGAGAGAAAGAAAGAAAGAAAGAAAGAGAGAGAAATAGAGAAATAGAGAGACGGAATTACGAACGAACGAACAAACGAACAATATAGAACGAATACCGATAGTTAGAGTGAAAGAGAAGAGAAAAGTGAGAAACGAACGTCTTAGCAAAAGGGAGAGACTGACAGAGAGAGAGAGATAGGGTGGAAGGAAGGAAGAAAGATAAAAGAAAGAAAGAAAGAAAGAAAGCAAGAAGAAGAAGAAGAAGAAGAGAAAGAAGAAGAAAGAAAAAGAGAGAGACAGTTGATATAACCGCGAAAAGCAGACATTGAGAACTGGCCAGGCCAGTCGGTCGCTCGTGCGAGTCTATTATATGCTCGTCTCTCTTTCTTTCTTCCCTCTTTGACTCTCCCTCTCTCTCTCTCTCTCTCTCTCTCTTTCTCTCTCTCTCTCTTTCTCTCATATATCATAGAAAAGAAACGTGCGAGTGAGAGTGAGTGAACGCGATCAAGCCCGAGCCATCTAAGCCAACAGCAGCAGCAGCAACAGCAACAGCAAGGAGAACCCTAGGAAGCTGAAGTTTGCGAATCGGAGCAGCCTTAGTTAGCTTGTTTAAGAAGAATAAGGATTATAAAGCGGTGTGATCGTACAAGTATATACGTTGTGTTCGTCGGATCGTTTCCTGCCTACGAATGCGGTCCACGGTTGAGCCATCGTATTAAAATGTGAGTACCGTCTTGGTATAGTCTATACATATAGACTAGTGGTGGTCACCATCGATAAATTTCTCTATCGTTTTTTTAGACTCAGTGAAAGAGAAACGATTGTCCTTAAGGTAGTACGTAAACATAAGAAAAAGAAAGGCTTAACTTTTATTGAAACGAACGTTGCACTCAACACTCCGAATCAAATTTTTCAGTAGTCTTGCTTTTCCAATTTGTGGTTGTGACAAGGAGGAAACGAGTAGTTGACGTTGCAGATCGAGAGTGATATATATATATATATATATATAGATGCATGTTTGTATCTACGTATGCGAGATGTCTTTAAGTTCCGTTCACAACATGATCAAATGTTTATCTTTAAAATGCTGCGTGTCGTAGCATGACAGGACCATGGCACGAGTTTTTGAAAGAGCATTATATTTATAACAACGTTTTTTTTATTCCTCTATTTTTGTTTTGTCGATGCAAGCATTAAAAAAAAGGTTGTAATGCGAGCACACCAAATAACTGGCTGCTCGTCTATTTGTAATTATCGTGCACGTGCTGTTGAAAGAGGAACGAAGAGGACAATTGTTTGTCTCGATAAACGGGACTTTTCTATATTCTTTTAAGAAGAATTAGTTGATTGATTTTTCTCCTAAAAAACACTGAAAATTACCTATTGAATTTTTTTGAAATTTTGCTAAGTTTAATATGAAATTTTAAATGAATATTCTTGCGTTAAAATTACAGCGTATTCGAGAGGGTTTTTTAATTGTTTTTTTTTTCTTCTTTATTATTATTATTAATATTTCTGTTTGTATATATTAATTATCGATTTGTCGTAGATATGCTGAAATATATATTACTTACGTGCTGGTTGTATATCGCTACGGATAATCGTCGATAAAGCGTCCATCTTGAGTGGCGCCATATTTAAATGGTCATACGTTTTACGAACATTGTCAAACATTCGTTTCTTATATTATATTGTATTGGGAGATGTTAAAGACAGATTTTACTTGTCTATTCGCCTATTGTGAAGAATACTTTATTGTCGTATACTTTATACGCCCCTTTCGTGCGTGCGTGCGTGCGTGCGTGCGTGCGTGCGTTACATTGTGCGTACATTGTACATGGGTACGCGAGCACGTACAGATACACATTGTACATAGATGTTTATGTATTTTGAAAATAATTTCAATTTCATGCTAAAGACTATGTGGATAGTCTTTCTTTCTTTCTTATTTTTTTCTTATTTTTTTTTTTCCTTTGCGATTATTTAGTTTGTCCACCTTTGTGGACGGTCGTTGGCCAAGAGAGAGAGAGAGAGAGAGAGAGAGAAAGAGAAAGAGAAAGAGAGAGAAATGACCTGACGAACAAACCTGTATATCGAGGGAGCTAGCACAGCGACGGAGCTACGCTCTGTCAATTCTTTCCGGACGCCGATGCATAGACCAACAAATCAAAGAGTTATTCCAAAATGATGACTTAGTAAATTAGTTCTACGCAATTTCAACATTTTCATCGAACGAGCATAAGTTGATCGATTAATGGTCGTCTATTCCATTGGAAATTATCTAAAACAAATGGTTTAATTACATTATTTCTATAAAACAAAAGAAATATATGAAATTATTTTTCTTATTTTTGTTAGTATCATTAGATCTCCTTATGAGCATGTATATATATATATATATATGTTTTTTTAGATGAAAGATCTTTTTTTAGGGTATGAGAAATATACATATAAAAGGGGAGGATAAGAATCGCACGTAACTCTGACTTTCATTATTTTCATGCGTCGTATCTTTTCTCTTCTCTCTCTCTCTCTCTCTCTCTCTTTCATTATTTTTTTTTTTATGTATTTCGTGCCCTCCTAGGAGAAGCCTATTTTTGCTTGCGTCGATACGATGTCGACGTTGATAAATCGAAACGCTATGTTTCTGGAATATACGTAGCTTTGCTTTTGTGTTTTACTTCTCCCGCACGTTAATACGAAAATAACTACCGTGCGAGAAGCGCGTCCGAGAAGAGAGAAATTCGTAAGATGCATTTTTATTGTTCTCATCGGCTATATTTAAAACGTACTAATACAAGTGAGCAAGGTTAAAAGATTGACTCACGAGTTTTGTCAATTCTCCAAAACAAGATCCGAGTGTTTCGAATTCGATTTTATACTTTGTATAATAAGTAAGAAGGAGAAATTAGTTAGCTCTCTTTCTTTTGTTTTCATATTTTTGTGAAATGACTAATATATTTCTCAATAGGCAAATATAAACGTTGTCAAAATTGGCGCGATATGATTTGAGAAATTGACATGAACGAAACGTTTTCATTTGTTATTTGTAAGTTAATTTTTGCCAGTCCTCCTTTTGGGGCCTTGTGTCTTTTATTCGAACAATACAATTTTATGAGACACGCGACACAGCAATAGTATTTCGTTTACACGGGATGTATCATCGTATGTATAGCAAAGAGAGAGGTCAACATACCGTTACCGACTCTTGGAGTACTCGTCTTTTTCTTTTTCATCTTTTTCATCTTCTTCTTCTTCTTCTTCTTCTTCTTCTTCTCTCTATTTCATCGCCGAGTGCAGCAAGTACTCGTGTTCATTTTCTATCTTTTTCTTCTTCTGTGTCCACCTCCACAAGCAGTACTACTGCCATCACTTCCTTTCTTTCATTTTCCTTACTTTTCTTCGTCAAAGTTTCTCTGTGGTATAGAATAAATACAAAGTACAAAGTTGTGCCCACGCGAATGCATACGAATGGACAATTATCACGACGATACGAGGAACGTATAGGCGAATGTTAACTGGCCGGATAGAAGATTCAGTCTCTGGATCCAGAGAGATCGCGATAAATAGAAGCAGCAGCAGCAGCAGCAGCAGCAGCAGCAGGACCGGTGCCAGACCGGTGAATGCCGTTATTAAAAGTTCAGTTGAACACATGCGACCGATTTTCTTATAATTTACATTTGGGAATTCGAGTTTCAACAAATTGCCCATTTTTTCCAACTTTCATGTCCAATTAGAATGTCTTTTTTTCTTGGAATTAGAAATGTGATTCATTTCAAATGCAAATCAATTAAAGTTATTTAATTTGATTTAATTTTGAATGGAATAATTTTGTTTATAGGTGCGAAGAGGCGACGGAGGTGGAAACGCATCATCAGCAAACAGCAGCAACGACGATGGGCGTCGCTGAGGACGACACACCGTCTTCCTTGAGTTCTCATCCCAATTTGAACACTAATAATTCCAGCCAAGAAGGTAAGTACAATAAATAATACCCAAAGAGATTCGATATTACTTGTAAGGCAGCCTCGATTAATAAAACTTACAATTAGAAAAGGAAGTTTCTAGGACGCGCGTTGTGTTCCATACATTGCCAATTACGTTTAACCATAGTATTTTGAGGTGAACCTAACGTAGAACACAGGAAACATTCGATTCTTGCGTACATCGACTTAATAAGGTTACAAGTCCTTCAGTTTTCTTCTTCTTTTTTTTTTTTTATCCTTCCTCCTCGTTGTATTATGATAATTATAATGATGGATCAAAAAGTCTAACATGAAATATGAAAGAAATTGAATAAGCGACACTTTATAAGATCGAAGCTCCTTTAATTGCTCGTTTGTGTATTATTCTCGTTAAAATGATTTATTAATGTTAGAGCGAATAAAAGATGTTTTACAAATTAGATACGTGACACTTTCACCCAAGATGCGTTGCAACTTAGGTTCGATGAACCTTCGGATTAACGTTTTCTCGATCCTATTGTTCCGTCAATGTGCCAGTTTAACAAATATAGTGTACAAAGAAGATTTTACATCGAGGAAACGATCTCGACTTGTTAGAACGTTCCTTCTAAGTAATTATCATTCGTCATTCAAATGTCTTCCTACTTTTAATATTTAATCATTCGTAGATCTAGCCCTAGATTAAATTCACAATCTTATTGTATTTACACACAATATTCTAGATTAGTAGCAATATTACGCGTTACATTTACATATTACATATTGCATAGAGCATATTATATAGCAATATTGTACCTACTATTAATGTTTTCTACGTAATCAAATTAGAAACGAACATGGGTAATATCGTATTAGATATGTACGTAAGTAGTTCTCTGTTAGTTTCTAATGTTGAATGTTTCAACATTAGAATATGCTATATCGCACAAAAGCTCTTATGTTCAATCAACGTTAATTCATCTTAAGTTTGTGATTGTCATTCGTAACTGTTTTTCATCTTGTCGATTCTAATCACGTCTAATGCCGATTAGAACCTAATACCATGTACCGTATATAAAATATGTATGCACATGCATACGTAGGACGGACGCTTCTTCTCTTGTTGTCTTCTCTGTCTCTCCGTCTCTCCGTCTCTCCGTCTCTTTGTCTTTTTTCGCGAACGTGAATAGGGTTCGAAAAGCACATAGTCTCTTTTTTTCTCTTGACCCGAGACTATCTGGCTAGTGGCATCTTGGAAGAAGATGAAAAGTACGTTAGTACACAGAACGGAACGATTGTTAACGATATGTAACGATATTACAATTTTCAATTGTTAATGCATATATCAGTTTATTTGCATAGGAAGAAGCAATTCGCGAATCTAGGTCGAAGTCAATCTTTCCGCAAAACTTTTTTTCTGCTTTCTCCGAGGAAGTGACAGGACGATACAGATAATAGACGATAATAGACGATAATAGACGATAATAGATTATTATTATTATTATTACTATCATTAGAAAATTAGGAAAATAAATAATTTTAATAAGAAGTAATTTAGACACAATGCCTTCTTCTAATGTTTCCGCCGGAAGTGAAAGAATCCTGTCAAGAGATTATTCACTCTATTGGATATTACCCAACGAAGAAATATTTAACTTATTTAACGACGCCTCTCTATACAATTAGATGAAGTTTTGTTAAGATTTGTTATACTACTCCAAATATATAACATATGAAAGTTGATGCGTGCGTTTAGGTGATGTTTAGGTGAAATTCAACGAAGCTTGTCCTACTGATCCGCGCCATGTTTCAAGAAAATTGCTATAAGATGTATAGGGTGGTTGTTACTTGGTTTTGTTATACCGGTCATTGTTGCTTCGGTTAGACGAGGCAACGCGTTAACGTTATCAGAGTGGAAATCCGGCTTCAACGTACTCGTCTAACCATTCTAATGATTTTCCTAGATCGCGGAAATACTCGTAGCTGTTAGTGGCCTTTTTTTTCCATTCTATTTTTACTCTTTTTCTAAATAATTACAAAAGGGAATTAATAAATGTTTGTTGTTTGTTAGCTGCCAAAAGCTTGTAATATTTGAACTTTTCTCTTTGTGTGGATAAATGTAGATGTATAGACGGATGGATAAGAACACTATGGAACACTGCAGTATTTTAGTTAGCTACGACTGCGCCTTGAAACCTTGCCAACAGTTCACCCTTTCATATTTCATCCCCTGTCAAATGGGGTAGCTCGCGTAAAATCGCTTTCGAGTCAAACCACCACCACCCGACTTATTTTTCTTTAGGTAGAGACCTTCTGGGTCAAGTGTATATCCCGATGATCATCGACGTTCACGAAGGTCAACTTTCTTCTCTCATACATACATACATACATACATACGATATAGATATCCTTAAAGTAATGAAAAATGACAACAACAAAATGTCAACAATTTCTTTGTCTTTTCACTGTGAACGAAGAGAAATTATTGAAATTTATTACCGATTTGAAATTCCTATTAGAAAATTGGTTAGTCGCTTCATTGAATTCGTCACTCTTTTTTTTTTATATATATATTCGCTTTGGTTTTGTTTTGTTTTGTTTTGTTTGGCAATCCAGACAAGAAGCAAGCAAGACGTCGTCTTGCGTTCTCGCGTGTAAACGCCCGATGATCGATATGCATGCGGGCTTGTGAGAAATTACGCATTGTGTTTCCAAGCTAATTTTTCATTCATTATGCAACGATGGTAAAAGCATCTACGTACGTACCCTTCGGAGTGGAGTTGCACCTTTGCGAGCAACATGATTGCAACATGATTCATCGTATGGTTCGATATCTATTCGACTCTATACGACGAGTACGTGCTATTAAAAAGAAAGAAAGAAAGAAAGAAAGAAAGAAAGAAAGGAAAAACTTTGCCGTTGTTAAATTATTGATTCAATGGTTAAATAAAACAACAAAAATATTGGCTATTAAATAATGTAATACATATATATTTATAAATGATATGAATTGGTTCTTGCTTCGAAGAGCACCAAAGAACCCAAGCAAATGTCTAATAAGACATTGAAGACATCTCGTCATCGACCAACTCGATCATTACTCGACTCTTTTAACGTTTATACAGAGACTTGGCTTGTGTTTCTCTTATAAGAGACGCGTTTTTCCTTAACTTCTGGCCATCGCGGAATCTTAACCGCCGTTTAACGTTTCCGTGCTTATCAATAAAATTGTAAATTGCATTATTAACATTTGTAACATTTTTAACATTCTTAAGATAGATAAGTCAGAAAATGAGAAATATTGATTTGTTTAAATCATTTCAAGACCATTGCTTTAAATGATTATTATGATGAATTGGTATAAAAATATAAACGAGTCTAAAGTTTGCAGCTATTCGATTGTAATTGTGGAAAATATGATGTATTCTTAATTGTTAATACGCGTATTCTTAATTGTTAAATATTCACACGTAGTAATTAATTAGGAAGACTGTGTGTGTTTCTGTCGAGTGCGTTCACTTTCGACGGTCAATGCACGCGAGAGATCGAACAACCACCATTCGTGAGATACTTTTACGCTACAAGAAAGTTGCCTACTTATGGTTAGATAGATCGTTTCATATAATCATTTCGTTGAAGTTAATCTCTCGTTAAAATATTTTCGTCTGGTGGTACGTGAGTGAAGCTGCTTGAAAATAAGAGAAATAAGAACAAGAAGAACAATAAAAAAATGAATAAGGGGAGCTTTAAATGTAGCTTTAATAAAGCATATCGCATTTCGATCGCATAGATGTTGTTTATGATTGAACACGTTCGTCATAGGATTACATTATTTTCTTCAAATTCAATGATGTCACTCGACCTATGCAGAGAGGGCAATAAGCTCTGTTGCGATGATTACAATCATAAACGTTTACGTTTGCATTTTCAAACGGTCTTCGTAGAATAACATTACTTTATTTTTATCGATAAGAAGAATATGAAAAGTATATTAGTTAATTACACTCTTGACCTTTGACGAATATACTTGTGGTTTTATAAACAATCCTTATATAAATCACTCTGTAACTGAAAATATTGTTGAATGAGTTGAAGTGACACAGAGAGACAGAGAGAAGGCATGAAGAAGAAGGCAGCAGGCAGCTGCTTCGATTTACGATATTATTTTATTAAGATATCGCGATAAGCTTTAGCTTTTCAAAAATTTCATTATTTTACGCACACAAAAGAGAAAGAAAAAGAAAAAGGAAAAAAGAAGAAGAAGGATCGGTGATTAGTCATCGATATATCATACATATAGGATTACGTATGTAGTGTCTGTTGCCAGTATGATGTATACAATTAGGTAAATGCATGCGGGCATATAAGTGTATGTGTAAAAGTATGTATAAGAGATAAACATTCGATGAGACAGCATCAGGATGCGCTTCATAAACAAAGGAGGAACCATCATTGAGAGTTTGCTGCTCGACAGTTTAGGTCGGCCAATGTTTCGTGTAATCTCGTTACACCTACACATAACTATATATCTCTATGTATATATATATATATATATGCGTACATAAGAGAGACGACGAAGATATATAGGAGCTGAGAGAGGATAACGCCTGCTAATTGCAAACAATACTTGCGCTTTATCAGGCGCTTATTCAGGTGTACCTCAATTTAAAAAGATAATTGGTCAACTTTTTTTTATGCCAAACTCAACCGGATGCGACACTATTTTTTCAACAAATGTTTACTTTCACTTTTTTTCTTTTTTTTTCTTTTTTCTTTTTCTTTTTTTTCTTAACAAATCATCTAATAAATTTGTGCCACTAACTACCGGCGAGAATTCTTATTATATATGCGGCGTTAAGGCTATGGACAACAAGTTTTTATCAGAAAGTATATATATATATATATGCATATATATGTTTTAGTGTTAGTTACTTTTTAGGAGTACATTGTACTACTTGAAAAACTTCCACGAGTCTTATCGTCTTTCTTTATCTTTTTCTATTAAAGTATCTTACAAAGAGTATATTCTAGGACGTATATTTTTGAACGATTTTTAAACTGAAACGTATGTATGTATTTTTCTTTCCTACCGTAACATTTATTTATTGTCAAAATTTTCTTTCTCGATATTAAACGTTATCTTTCTACCAATGTGAAAATGATATCTTTATATCTGATAATGATTGATATTTGAATTAATCTTTCTCCTTATCGATAAGCTTTATTTCATCGTCGAAAAGATTAAAGAACTTTATTCAAAGTTTATTGCCACATAAGTTTGACATGTTTTGGTCCAACAAATATGCTAATAAATAATTGACAATGGACAAATAAACCGATGAAATATTTCAATATTGAACGATAAATCAATATGTATTTTATTTTTGCATATGTTTTTACACTCGCTTGCATCATGCACGTGCTCTTGTGGTTTGGAGGCCTTAACGCGTCGCGGTGCAATTGTCGGTGCAATTGTCGGTGCAATTGTCGGTGCAATCGTCGTCGGTGCAATCGTCGTCGGTGCAATCGTCGTCGGTGGTCGCGTGGTCGCGCATGGTCGTCTTAAAATACGAGATAAGAAGGTAAATTACTTTGAGAAGCTTTGTTTGCTTGCTTGCTTGCTGCTTGCTTCTTGATAAGCTTTTTTACTTTTTCTTCTTCTTTCTTTCGATTAACAATAAAAAGGACAAGAACATGTATATGAAGGGAGACCGAGTTTAATAAAAATCTAAATAATAAGGAGATTGGATCTCTCGAGTACGTTCTGATTACACCATTACCCACTTGCGCTTCCCCAATCGACGAGCCGAGGATGCGCTTGTAATTGGTTTACCGTAATTAGCATCTCGGAAGGGTTAGTGGTGGCGGTGGCAGGTGTTCAGGGATGGAGGAGAAGAGAAGCAAATGAACGGAAAACTCAAGCGCCGGTCGACATAGTTCTCCTGACCTCCTGGAAATTCGCCAATCACGCGAATAGAATTTGCAGTTCAAAACACGCACACACATAGCTTATTATCTATGTATATACGCAAGGATATTTTGATATACATTTTGGAAGTTTCTCTATAGACAGAGTTTATTTCGCTCCATATAATGGTCACATGGACATTAGACAATGGACAAAAGGAATATAAAGAAAAAAGAAAGATAGACAAAATTGCGGAAGTTTATTAACGAAAGTTAATAAATTCGTTCGTCCTTATTGGTCGAGGCTCGAAAGGTTGCCTCACACCGGTAGTTGCAAGCAGGTAATCAAGGTGGTAGTTGGTATCATTGTTCCTCAGTCGGTTCGAACGCTCACAAAGGATACTTTTTCTCTCTCTCTCTCTCTTTGTTCGCATATTGAACCGAGAGAGTAGGGTAGATAAAGATAGAAGGAGAGTTGGCCGCCTACGCGTATAAGTGTTTCGTCGTGGTGGTGGTAGTAGTAGTAGTAGTAGTAGTTGTGTCGTCGAATTGCGAGGAGTCACGTCGTCGTCATTTTCTCTCTCTTTTCTTTCATAAAGAAGGGAGAAAAGAAGGGGGAAAGAGAAGAATTAGTGGGAGGTGTGTCGTCGTGTGTAGGTGACGCGCGTGCATGTATAGGAGTATGGGAGAAATAGAAAGAAAGGTAGTGGGGGAAAAGGAAAAGGTGAGAGAGAGAGAGAGAGAGAGAGAGAGGTGGCGATAGAAGCACGCTCAGTGGGAGGGAGAGAGTCTTGCGAGTGTTGCGAGTGTTGCGAGTGTTGCGAGTCTATCGCGAGCTTGCCGAGCGTGCGGTTATGATCGCCGTCGTCTTCTTCGTCCTCATCTTCCGAGTCGTTCAGTGGCTTCTTTTCCTTCTCGAGGGAACAATAGTTTTATTCGCTCTCTCAACGTATTCTTGTCCTTTGGATTTTTCTCAATCAAGGATTTTCCATCGCTGAACATTCCAAATTTCTTTATACGTTCAACTTTTTTACTCGACATGGGTTAAACCGAGGATAATTCAAGTTGCAGAGAGAGAGAGAGAGTGAGAGAGAGAGAGAGAGAGAGAGAGTGAGTGAAAGAAGTGAGGGGGTGAGGGGCTGAGGGGAGGGGGAAGAATATCAAAAGAATCCTTGTATTCCGTAATATTTGTTTTCTCCATCGATTACGTGCACGTGTTTACCACTATTCCCCTCTTATTACACACGCATTACACACGCATTACACACGCATTACACACGCATATAAAGTGAAGGAAGCGTTTGGTTCTGTTATGAAGAGAACCTTTCGAAATCGCGCGTCTTTTCGAGCCGAGTTATACCGTTAAGAGCACAGACATCGGACGAATTCACCGTTAACGTAATAAGAAGTAAAGTGTATCGTTGAGAAAGAAAGAGACAAAGAGAATATATTATGTATGTATGTGTGTATATGTAAACGAAGTACCTTGAAACTTACCAAATAATAATAGCGATTTTCTCTTGGACGAACTTCTTTCTCTCTCTTTCTCTCTTAGCATATACGTTAAAGTACATTCCTAAGTACACCATTCTTACACTCGCGTGCATAAGAAGCCAAAAGAGAGAGAGAGAGAGAGAGGAGGGAGGGAGGAGGGTATTCGTGGCCATCGGCCAAATAACCAACCAGTCTACTTCGATCGAAAGCACCAAGAGAAAGGGAAAAAGATAAACGAAGAAGCTTTCTTCTCCTTCTTCTCCTTCTTCTCCTTCATCTCGTTATCGTTACTAGACGATAACACTAGGCGTCTTCACTTTCCCTACAATCTTTTGCAGTTTAAGCAAAATTCAACAAGTGTGGAGTACGTTTGAATTCTTTCCTTCCTCTTACCGTCAAATAATAATAATAATAATAATAATAATAATAATAATAATAATAATAAAAAAGAAGTATAGAGATATAAAATGCTATATGAAGTTTTGAATCACTCGTGAATCATCGTTAACTGTAGATTTTGTTTCCGTTTATATAATTTACCGAAAGAGTTAGAAAACGTTGTTTACCTTGTTGAGGTTAGAGATCGTACGATCAAACACGCGCTACTTGGTATTTTACGTAAGGAAGAACAACGTCGTTCCACCGTGATAACTTTGCCAGAGAGCCAGCCTCGTCATACGATTTCGTTTCTTTTCTTCATGAGAGAAAGAAAGAAAAAGAGAAAAAGAGAAGCTCGCTGGACGAGTTTCCAGAACGCTCTGTGCATATTTATTTTTTATTTTCACTAACACTTTTATATTAGTGTGTGTGTGTGTGTGTTTTAAATGTGATTCAATAAGAAAGAAAACAAAGTGCGGATTAATTGACAATAAATTGCTGCTCAATTTGAGAATAAAACTACAAGAGAAAGAGAAATATTATTGTAATCGTTTGAATGACTTTTCTATTTTGCGGATTCGTCTTCTTCGATTCGTCCGACGAGAAGACGAAACAAATGCCTGTCGCCTCGGAGGATTGGGTGGGCCACCCTCCGAAGATTTCAAACCAAATATCAAGCTCATTCGTAACAGTTAAGGGTGGCAGCATTCAAAGTACAATCAACAGTACCACCAACAACACCACCGCCACCATCACCAACGCTACCGGATGGATGTCGCCTTATAGCAGAACGCCTGATCGATCTTCTCCTACTAACAACAACAACAACAACAACAACAACAACAATCATAATAATAATAATAACAACAACAACAACAATCATAATAATAATAACAACAACAACAACAACAACAACAACAGCAGCAGCGGCGTTGTTATATTGGAAGGATGCAGACCACCTGCGGCTACCACTGCGAGAAGATTCCTCAGGTGGTTCAGTAGACTTGGTCAACCACCGATGGGAAAGTCAGGTAAAAGAAGGAATTTATCATGAAATATCGTCGATCGTGTTTTAAATCCATTACCATTTATCTGGCTTTTTGCATAAACTTGGAAATTTTGTAACTATGAAAAAGATTGATCATTTTTTTGTGTTTGTTCATATTCTTCTGTCCATATGGAGTTGTGTATACTAGTGTACGCGTATTTTCACACAGTTATTTATTATTATGAGAAGCGAGAAACGTCATTTAAAATTGAAGTAAGGAAACAAAATGATCTTACTTACAATTAGTTGTGTAAAACCAGGCTTCTTCTCTTCTGTCCTGTCATTAGTTACAATTAGACTTTAATTATTATCTTCTAACGCTTTGATTTTATAAACACTCCTATTATATCTATCATCTTATTATATATATATATATATATCTTTTCATTTCTTTATAATATTATGTCCCATTAGAGGAAGAAGGTGGTGTATAGTCTTGACAGTATAGTAACTCCTTTTAATCCTAGTACATCTAAACGTTTCTTTATGCGTTGCAGTATATTAGTTGTGTTACGGTAACGGTATTTTTTGTACTTTTTTTTTTTTTTTACTTTTACTTCTATGCAATTATTTCTATAGCTTATATTGTCTTTCGTATTTGTATTTGATGTTTTTTTACGTATGTACGCAAGCGTACAAATGAATTGTTTCATTGATCGTCGATAAATTTTCTATTAGTCATAGCAAACTTATTCTAGCGACAATATTTTCTATTTTACGTATAATACTTAAACGTCATGTTTTTCTGTTGTTGTTGTTGTTGTTGTTGTTGTTAATTACAAAAGCATCATTTCACTTTAAAGCCCCATACGGGGCTTTACAATTATATTTTTGTAATATTGAAAATGTTTAATGGCATTTATAAACATAACTTATATTTCATTCATATTTATTCATTAGAAGCTTTCCTACAATATTTTATAATCTTTATCTTGTAACTTAGATTGAAATATGGAAGAAGATTGTTCTCATTTATTATCGTTTAGGTGATTAATTTTCTTAATAATGAGATAATGAAATGCAAGTAAATGACTGTCGATTAAATTGAAGATGGCTGACGAATGTTTTGAGGAAAATTTGAACGTAACCGCGCGCATTTCGATTACACTCGTAGCTTTAATTTCCGTTCTAGCACGTATTCCTTGCCAGAAGTGGGTCACACGCGTGACGAAACACAAATTGGGCAGTTAGAGAGAGAGGGAGAGAGAAAAGCTCGCCTTACATTAACACAAATTCGTTCAATATTCGCTCGATAGTTTGTATATTTTAGAAATAGGAACGCTTGTTTGATTTTTCTTACAATTGATACGTATTTTGTTGTTCGTACAACTACATGACACCTCTCAAAGAACGAATGATGCAACGACCTGTGTCGTCGGATGACGAAACTGATATTTCATTCACGAATTCGACTTTTGTATGGTCGAGTCACGTTCTTAACAACTCATTTACAGTTACTTGCTTTATTATACCTGGCATGGAATATGATGAGTGTGTGCGTGTGTGTGTGTGTGTGTGTGTGTGTGTTGTCAAATTTTGCTGCTATTGAATTTTCAATTCGAAGATGGATAGATTGGTTGATAGTAACGGTCAAAATGCCCCCCCCCCTCGTTTTCTAACAGCAAAAGCCAGCCAGCCAGCCAGCCAGCCAGCCAATGTTGTCACCTGTCAAGTTTTGCACCTGTCGGCTATGACCGAGCGTCCGAATGCCAACTTCTCTCTGTCTCTATTGTGTGAAAGTTACGTTGAAAATTGTATTCAATTGTATAGGTGTTGAACGGTGTCTCGTAATTATTTGTTTGGAAGCTCGACTGAAATAACATTTTCTTGAAAATAACGAGTAACGAGAGCGAAACGCAAGAATTTACATATGCCAAGATAATAACTTCAATAAACCGGTTTTTACTCTTTGTCGATAAGTTTTTATATAAAATGTGTATGCCCAATTATCAGCAGTAGCAAATAATGTAAATAATTAGATTTCTAACGAGTTTGAAATCGACGACGTTGATATGCGACGAATATATGTAGTTACTTTCATAGGGGATTGTTCTAATTTTCACGAGCCTCCTGTGTACCTTTCAATGAGCATTACAAAGAAAGCGAATTATATTGCAGGTGAGATCATCATCTGTCGTTAGACTAACTCTCCTTGTCTTCTATGAAAATTCTTTTATTCGATTTTTTTTTATGTAATTTTCCGAAGGCTACAATATCTATAACGCGCATGATATTCCAAAGAAATATTATACAATTGTGATTAGTTCTTACGCAACTCTCCTTGTTAAATCCATTTACATGAACTTTATAAATCAGAAAAATGATCATGATCAGAATACAAATATATTTATTTGTTTTCTTTGTCAGCATATGTGTCTAAGTACAAAAAGCAGAACGCGAAAGGGTGGGGGAGGAGTATGAGTAGGAGGAAGAGGAGGAGGCTGCTGCTATACTACGTACGTCATTATTGAATGTTTACTACGTCAAGATCACGCGATTGGAAAGTTTTCATATGTAAACTTGTATGTTGGGCCATCATGCTTAAATGCTATCCGCGCGTTCTTCTTCTTGACCATTGCCCTCTCTCTCCTTTTCTTAATATTTTCCTTAGAAAATTCTTTGACAAATTCTTTGACAAATTCTTTGACAAATTATTACGTTTCTTATTATAATGTGTATTTTAAAATATAAATATAGGCGATTGTGTCGCGCAATCGAAGAAGAGGTGAAAACGAGTCTCTCGACAAGAAAGCGAAACCATCGTTATTTTTCGAACCACGTGCGCGGAACGAACCCTTTCGAAATCCCAAACTATCCTACGCTTATCTTATATAAATATCTATGTAATATTTCCACCCATTTACTTATTATTATTCGTATTTTTGTTTCTATCGGTGAACCCAAAAATGTTAAAGAATGGGAAAGAGAATGCACGAGGTCAAGGATATTATAAGGTACGGGGGAGGGGGGAATGTAAGTTGGTGTTAACGACTCCTTGTACTTTGCCGATATATTGTACGTACACATATGTGAACAATGCGACCATTGTCATCGAGCGAAGATTGCAAGACTCTGGGTTTATAAGCTTGCGAAACTTTGTCTTTCAACGGTTTTTTTTTTTTTTTTTTTTTTTTCGCTTACGACGAGTCGTCAAATGGATGGATGAAACACTATTATTTTATTTTATTTCTAATGAACGTCAAATTATGAGCTCTTTTTCGGACTAAATCCTCTTACATTAGTTAGAATATTATTATTATTATTATTATTATTCGAGAAAAAGATAATTGGTTGAAATTGTCTTGAATAATAAGGAAGCCCCTTCTCCCCGAGAGTTATAACTCTCATTGAGTTCTCTCAACGAACTTACCTTGAAATGACTTACCGTACTTTGTGTAATAACGGGAGCACTCTCGACGAGTATACATGTGTCTCTGAATGGGCTCACTATGCATATCGTATTTCAGGGATAAGTGGGATAATTAAAGAGTCATGTACGCCTGAGATAATTTTCTCCATCAAAAACTCATGGAAAAAGGCTAAACTTGTCATTATTGTCGAGGTTGATTTAAATTTGCTCTTGGAAAATTTTCCTTTCTTTTAATAAGAAATGGAGAAAAATATTTGCGTGTCAAACTCGGACATGCATTATCTGTTGTATATATATATATATATATAATACAATATATAGTACACGTATCGCCAGGGATTTCTGTGAAGTGCATCGACCCGTTTCATCGTTAGATATAATCTTCCTATATACGCAGAACTATAGATATATAAATACCCTAACACCAAACCACGCAGCTGTTCATTCGATATCGTATATTGTGTCGTTCGTTCTCTGTTGAAGAAAGCTACCACCAATCACTACTTATACCTACGTACGTAAAATATATGTAACCATGTATTGTGGCTTTTTTTCTAAAGGATCATCGCGATGATTCATTGGCACTTAATTAGTCTAATTAAACGATCCACTATAATTGCTCTGCCAAACATACAAAATAACAGGGTAAAATAGTTAAGTACTAACTACTTAACTACAATCTTTCTTCTTCGAAGATAAGTTCGATATATAGTCGAAGAAAATATTTTCAATTTCCTACACTTTGGCCAAATGTTTTTCTGCTCCAAATAAGTTATTAATTAAGATAGGAAAGAAAGAAATCTTTGCTTGGTCGTTAAAATCCATGATAGAAATTAGAAAGCGTATAGAATCTTGAATGTTGGGTCTGATAGTTTCGTTACGGTGACGACGATTCGTCGTGCTCCTTTTCCTTTCGTTTCCTTTCCTTTCTTTTCCCCGTGAAAAAGGAAAAAAAAAGGAAAAAAAAAAAAAAGGAAAATAAAAGAAACAACATACTAATGTATAATGCTACTTACATATTATTTGTCATCCATCTTTCAACAAAATGTCACTATGACTCGTGCGGGTTTCAAATAGGTTTTTTCAATTTGACACGAGCTTACAATAGTTAGCTTACTTTATATGCCTTTAAAGTGGATTAATATTATTTTCGTAGATTTATGTCGTCTCGAGCAAACTATAATAGTTCATTGAACTTTCTACAACTAATTAACTTTCACAGGGAAATGTATCCTCGCTTTGCTCATAAAAACTGACTGACTGGATTGCTTTTTTAAATGGAAATAGAAAGAAAAGAAAGAACAAGAAATATAGGATAATACGAAAAGAACGACGACTTACATTAGTTCGACGTGTAACAACGAACAAGATTACTTACCAACGTTGTTCTACTTGTTGAGAATTCTTCTAGTTAAATGTCGGCCACGATAATAGAACATTAAATATTACATAAATCTATAGCGTCTTCGTATTCTATTGGAATCTTAGGAAATAAAGATCCTTTTAAATTTCATTGCAAACAACAACAACAACAACAACAACAACAACAACAACGTATTTTCATTGTACATTCAATTGTACATTCAATTGTACATGCTGTAGAGTACTTTAAGTATCTCACACGTGATTTTCCGAGCGCGGGAACAAGCCCGTTTCCTTCTTTTTTTTTCCTTCTCTCTCTCTCTCTCTCTCTCTCTCTCTATTTTTTTAGAAGGGTGAAAGGCCGGTTTTGCATAAATAGCGTGTTCGACAAATCTCCATGGAATTTTAGTGCTCGCTCGCATTCTCTATTACGGGGACAAAACTGGCCCTGAGACAATACTCGCAGTTCAATAATACCAATCAGTTCGACTTAATAATTATTGTCTTTACTTTTCTATTCACTAGCAATAGGTTTATTATTTATTTACAAATTTCCTACTATTGTTATCATCGATGAATTTCTTCTACACGATCATAAATTATATTTTATAATCCCTATAATAGCGTGCATATTGTTTTCAAAAGAATTCCATTTGAAATTTATTCGAAAAGTTCGTAATTATAATACAGTGGCCCGAGTCATAAAAATATAATATAATATAAAGTAAATCATAGGTAGGTGTGTGTGTGTGTGTGTGTGTGAACTTGATTTATTCTATATTTATTATTAATGCCATTTTGAAAAGGTTATCATCGGTCGCGCAAACGGAAAATCTGCTGCATATGCAATGCTGCATTCCAAGACTACGCGTCGTATTTCGTGTCCTATTCCGCGTCTTATTCCGCGTCCTATTTCGCAAGATCGTCTTCAATTTAGTACCTTGGCGAACATTTGTTTCGTCAAACACGAAACTGCTTGCGGTTGCTTAGAAGATGGCGGCGGAAGTTGCGCGGCGCGTGGTTAGGTGAACTTAGTCGAACCTAGTCGAACCTAGTCGAGCCCAGTCGAACGGACGACGTCGTAAGGACTTATGTTAGAGTTTCTGATCACGCGATTTTGCGTTCTCTGCAAGAATCGAATAAAATCGTGTGTGTGTGTGTGTACTGGTATATACCTTCTCTCTTCTCTTTCGCTCTTTTGTCTGCACGATTGTACTTTACGTGCGAGCTACCTGCACTCACATGCACACACATGCATACACTTTTGTATGTCTCTACGCAAACACGTGTTCTTTCACACAGGCCACGGCGTCTTTCTCGGCTAATGGCTGACAAGAAGTTTCCTGTGTAATCGCTTCTGCTCGTCTTTTTAAACATTATTGGGATAACAAAAATATTATTAGTTAGGTGTATGGCCAATAGATTATATAATAATAATCAAAGTTGCATTCGAAAAAGAAATTTGGAAATCTTTTAATTAACATTAACGTACGACGAATGATATTGAATGGTATCGAATGTTAGAAGAAAGTAAGTAATCGTCCTGATTTTCCATAAACGTTAATACCGTTAAGTATTAAATCCTTCTTTAATATTCGCATCGAGTTATAACGCGAGCTCGCGAGAGTTATTTTGCGAATTTGGGGACGGGTCAATGACCAACCTCTTCTTGGAAAACATTCACGTAATGCATACATGCAAGTACGTCGAGTGTCCTTAACGAAAATACTCTTTAAAGTGAACGACATGTCAAAATGTAACAGCAGAAAATGTATTTTCAAATATAAATACTATAAATCATTGGTGCAATAGGGCGACACAAAGAATAACGTCGTGTAAATCGTTTCGTAAGAGTCTTGTGAGAACCCGATTCCAAAGTAGTTCCCTCACATAGTTATATGTGGATTAGGATTAGGATTAGGATAAGGTGAACGGCGCGGCGCGGCGCGGCGCGTACAAGTCCCCATTTATTGTCATTTTTCTTTTTTTTTTTCTTTGCTTTAGGATTATTCCATAATTAACAACAACTCGATATTATAATAGTCCAAGTTTCAGGAACTATATTTTAATATCTCTCTCTCTCTCTCTCTCTCTCTCTCTCTCTCTCTAAAAAGATAACTCTAGTACGTTATTCGTTCTTGACCTCGGTCGAATGTCGACTAAAATTAATACGCCGGCAAATTCCGAAAGAGCGCCAACGATTTTTCTATCAAAGTCGCAAGAATTTGGCAACGTGTTATAAGATGTTATCTCGATCGTTTATCTCTCGATATTTCAAATTTGCCACTTATAAGTACATATGTATTTACATATTACATGTCGTACACTTTTTCAAATAGTTCAAATTGAATAGCCATTACTCTATAAACTTGTACTTGTATACTTTGCTCGACGTAGGCGAGAACGAACGTGGCTTTGAGAAACGGATTATCGATTTCGCACTCCAATTTTGTCGACTAGGCGAATTGCCCAAGCACGGCTACGATAATAACCTTGGTAATTATAGCAGATCGTTAAGATCTGATGTTAGATGTTTATACTCGAGTATACGAGTACAGTAGTTTCTTCTTTTCAAAGTTCCTTGCATTTTATTCGAAATTTCTTGCTGTTTTTCTTTTTCTATTAAAAGAAATTTGTCAAGAGAAGGATAATAATATTCAACGATAGCTCTGAATGTATTCACACATAGCTTTTTTTATTCGTCTCCTCTTTGTCTCTCGCACACGCACGCGTATGAGAAAACGTTGTCTTTTTTTCCACGGTATACATACGCGTGCGTATATATATATTTTTGTACCAATTTCCTACAACATAACTAGCATACATTGTTTGCAGTAGCGAGTACAGTTACTCAATAATACGTACAACTTGATTATCTTGTTGGTGTAACTAAGAGACGCGCTGCGCTCTGTATTTGTGAGTCTTGGTCCAAGTTAAAAAACAAAATAAAATAAAATAAAATAAAGTAAAGTAGGAAGGCTAGTTAGTTTCCGGTTGAAATCGGTAACCGCAGACAGTCCCAGATTCGCTTTGGCGACACCTGCGTCATCGAAAACTATCATTGAAATATACTTACAAGTGTGTGTACCAGTGGGTACCCTACGCATTCGCTTAGACACTTGAGCACGTCATAGCGTAGTTCCCTTTCTCGCTTAACATACGCACACGCACACGCGCACACACACACACACACACACACACACACACACACACACACACACACACACACACACAATCATCGTTTTCTCTCTCTTTCTCTGTAAAGGAACTCAGGAGAAGCGGCGGAGGACGGTCAAGCATCGAAGCAGTTAGTTAGTTAGTCGGCGGTTACACTCGAGCACGCGCGACCGGTTCTTTAGCTCTCTTTAGCTCTTCTTTATTTTATTTATTATTTTTTAACGTTTTGAAATAATATATAAATATAGATGTTTGTGCGTTCGCTAAACGATCATGTCTCTCGATAAGAAACATATCTTTTCTTCAACAAAATTCAAAGTATGTGTTTAAAAAAGGTGTGCCTAATTTCCGTTCGCCATTGCCGCGATTGCCGACAACGATAATGTCATTTTTTCTTTTTACCTATACAAGAGTGTTACCTTTCCAAAGGTGATAATGATGTTTTTTAATTAGTTATTTGTTGCATATGTGTATCTAGAGGCTACGTAGGCTAGTTAGCATAACTCTTCGTTGTTCATGATGCGCTTCGATCACGTGACGTTCGAATTAACCTATCAATTTAAACTGACCTCTGCGATAATGCTCGAATTTATTCTAATATCAAGGACTACGAATGTGTCGGTAATTATGACAGTGGCCCGATTTATTTTATATTCAAATAACACATATGTACTTGGTTGTTGGTTGTTTAAAAGGAAACTTTGTAAAAGAACAAAAACAATAGTATTATAGTGTTCTGCTTGTAAACGATATTAGAAGGCAAAAAGATAAAAAGAAAAAAAACAGTTATTCATCGCATTGAACGCTTGAAGTGTTTTGTACGTGAGAAGGAGTCGACGAACGTGTAGAGGCGACAGTCCAGACAAAGAGAGAATAAGAAACGGCGCAAAAGAATTTCAAATGCAAATCAGTTGGTTGCTTGGTTGCTTGGTTGATTGCTTGCTTGCTTGCTTATGGTGGATGTAGTCAAAATATAAATTAAATAAATAAATGAAATATTTAAAAGATCCTTTAAACGATCAATTATCGAGTTTTCGTTTGCCGATTAATTTCCAATTAGGAGATGGCCTCTAATGAGAGGAAGCAGATTTAAAAGCAAATCATAATACAATCAAGAACATTGGCAAAATTAATAAATACAATGATTAATATAAAATAAATCACACAAATTACATATATATACTGTCATAATTACCGGCATAATGATATATTTTTATGTATGAACAAAAGCGAAAAGTAATAATCAAATTCTTATCTGAAATGGATCGAACGAGCGTAACAAGTATAAATTATCTATAGGTTTTTATCGAAAATAATATATCGATCGTAGCATTAAAACTTACGCGCCTTTCTCTTACGCAATCTTATCGTTTCCTGTTTGTCGTAGGCATTTTTGTTAAAATTATCGAAAAACCTCGAAGATACGATGTCGCACATGGATAAGAGCACAGTATTACAGAGCATGTTAAAAGCTGCTTCTCTTTTTCAAGTGAAAACTTGATTGAATGTTTTAGCGTTAATTTAGAGAAGTCGTTGTTGTCATCCTGATTGTACATACTTACTTACTTACTTACTTACTTACTTACTTACTTACTTACGTTTCGCTGACAGAACAACGACCGTGAATTTGAAACGAAGCAGCCCACCGTGTGTCACACTACACTCACTCGCGCCTCACGCATCGTTTGGCTTGACCCTTTGTTTTCCCCTTTCTTTTCCCCTTTCTTTTCCCCTTTGTTTTCCCCTTTGTTTTCTACTTCCTCCTCCACCCTCGCCACTTTTCACCTCGTCAACTACCCGTTAGATCTCGTCCTCCTTTTGTTCTTTTATTTCATTTTATTTTTCATTTAATTTAATGTTATTACATAAACTACATATATTTATTACTATATTACTACTAGATCAAATGTTTCACAATCCGTCATTTATATTACTTTAATCTCATTTATTTGTTTTGATTAAGCGTGAAAAAAATAAAAATAAAAATAAAAAAAGAGGCAACACACGATAAAACTATTACAGAATGAACTAACACGAGTTTACTTTCTATCGTATTATTGCGACGTTCGGAGAATAAATATGGAGACACACGCGATTTCACGAGAGTTTGAAAAAGAAAGGCGGCGGGGGCGGGTAAAACAGCTTCGTCCATTATGGTGTCACGATCGTTTCTACGCGTTCGTACATGTGCATGTATGCGTGCATGGATGATAAGTAGATTGAAGCAGAGATAGAGAACCAACCGTTGCGTGCTCATGACGCAACGAGAACTCGCATGACGCGAAGGTCACGTCGATAGAGCAAGATTTAATAAAGAGTCAAGGATTGAAATTAGTTATTTATGCGCATCAACGATGAGAGGCCTACGAGCGAGCGCGTGTTTCTAGCGCGCGCGTTTCAAGCGCGCGTTTCAAGCGCGCGTGGTCAACTTTCCCCTCCTCTAACAACTTCTATTATTCTCAAATGATAATAATATTTCATTAGTAGACAAAATTTGTGTATATGTGGTGGGTGTGCGAATGCATTGGATTTGTAAGAGACGACATCCTTGTAACGATTGTGGCAATTTTGCCGTTTTGGAAGAAGGATCGGTTACTCGGTATTGTTTACCGATGTACAATTCTGAGCTTTTCAAGACTGTCTGGAACAAGATCGGACAAATGTGCGGGTACATCACCTGCGCGAAATCCTACCTTTCAGGTCAGTTAGTACTACCTTTCCATTCATTTATTCATTTATTTGTTTATTTATTTATTTATTAAGTTTTGTCCAATAATATCTAAGTAAGACATAACAATTAGCGATGAATTGTTTTTGATTTTCTATAGCATTTGGTTAGTGGTTGGTGGTGGTGGTGGTGGTGGTGGTTAGTCATGAACGCATGGGCCGAACCGAGGAATTCAACGCATTTCAAGAAAGTAGGTTAGACTCGGTTCGCTCAGTACGACCTAGAACTCCATTCCTTCCGGGTACTTCCATCGGTATTCTTTGTAATCGATACTCGACCGACGTTCGCGCCACTTCCTTCAAACCGACTAATAATATTTTATATTACATATTTTTCCAACTTCAATTTCCATAGGCTTGGATTATTACACTTATATGTACATCTATTATCTAGAGCGAAAAAAAAAACCTAACAATCTGTCGAGCTTTAACGGTTTTACGTCACGGAAGTAGATTAATCAGGACGAACGACTGTGCTGTTGCTGCTGCTGCACCGTTCTTCATTATCATAAATTATTATGTTTTTCTTTTTCTTTTTCTTTTTCGTTTTCTTTTTCTTTGATACCTTCTGTCAGATTAACGATGATGTTATTGACACGAATATGTTCATTCATTTGACCTGCTTTTATTTCCCGAAAACACACTCCCATCTTCTTTTCAAATTAAAAAGAAAAAAAAAACGACTCAACTAATGAATACAATGAATATAATATATTGTCAAGGAAAAGACTGCTGCATTATAGATTTTCAACTCATAGGAACTTGATTCTAATCGTTGCGCAAAAAATTAAAACACAGAGAGAGAGAGAGAGAGAGAGAGGTAGAGAGAATAAGGGAGGGTGGATTATCGTACAGAACGTTCTCTTCCTGTTTGGCAGAGTGCCCGAGCGTGGAGGAAACGATGGAAAACCTTGTCGAGTTGTGCTTTTTTCACAGACATCAACACAACTCTAAAGGGTTGTCCTAGGAGAAAATTGGAGAGGGAGGAGGGGGTAGCTAGGGCGAGGACGAGGACGAGGACGAGGACGAAGAAGGATTATTCCGTGTAGTTGAAATTTAGGACGAGGTCGAGTTATTCTTCTCGAGAACGTTAAAGTCACGTGACACCCAGGAAATTTTGCATTCGCTAAACTTGTTTGCAAGTACACGCGTATTGCGGATACAGGTGTAACATCTGCTTATCTCCCTTCCGATTTCTTCTTTCTTTCAATTCAATACTAATCGATATTATTAAATCATATCATATAGATAGATGTGTTAAACCGGATTTTCTCATGTATTCTCACATGCATTTTCACATGCATTTTCACATGCATTTTCACATGCATTTTCACATGCATTTTCACATGCATTTTCACTTTCGTCGTTTATCAGCCGCATCGAAGCGTTCTTTTTCTTATTGTAGATCGCTAAACCAGATCAATGATCATTCGTCTGTAACGGGTCAGGGTCACTGAGAAAGGATTTGCCTTTTTTTCATCCTTATTGTCTACTATTTCTGTATATCTGTATATCTTTCAAAGAAAAAGAGACACTTCCGGTTTTAGTTTTTCTTTCCACAATGATCTCGAGGTCGAGATCATTTGGAAAACCATTGGAAGCTTGTTCTTTTTTTTTTTTTTTGCGTCTTCTTCTTATCTTTCCTCTTCTTCTTACTTTCTTTTCACTCATTTCGAGTGTTCTGTCTGGCAAAAGTGACTCTTTGTAACTCACATTCGTGACTATTTGGTGAGAAACTGCTCCAGCAACAGGCTCCTGAAAAATTGTTAGCAAGCGGAGAAGCTCGGCTGGTTTTTTGCTAAGCAATTATCTCTTTCTCTCTCTCTCTCTCTCTCCCTCCCTCCCTCCCTCTCGTCTCGACTTCAATTAATACGTACTTTACTTGCGTAATACGCAATCGATATGAAATCAAATGTAAACTCTTATCTATTCATAAAAGATATTTAAGAAAAGGGGGTGATAAGTCATCTGGAATTCGTAGGAATTGAACGATATGTACTATTTACATAGGTTTTTGAAGTACTGGTTAGGTGGATGGAGTAAAGGGGGAGGGAAAGAGAAGGAGGTGTTAGGGGAGGTTGATCATCTCGAGATATACGGAATGATGCAGCGCCGGAAATCTGGAACAAAGGGACGGGACCGCTGAGCAACACGAACTCTCTTTCTCACACACACACAGAGTCTATCTCGAAGTCCCTTTCAGTCTCTCGAATCTAGGCTGTTACCGTGGCAACAACACAGGTACGAGCCAACAGCAGAAACTACGAAGGCCAGACGAGATAGAGAGAGAGAGAGAGGGTGGGAGAGAGGGTGGGAGAGAGGGTGGGAGAGAAGGTTGTGGAAGAAAAATATCTCTATCCCTTTTGCACAAACTTGCATTCTATCCTCCTTCTTTCTTCCCTTACTCTTTAACTCTATACGCGGATCAGATGTTGTAAAAAATCAATAAGACTCTCCCTTTGCCCTTAGGACATCTTTCTTTCTCATACTCTGTCACACTTACTCTTCTCTTTTTGTTTCTCCGTTATTGTCACGTTTCGTCGTCGTTCGTGAAAAAATGAAAAAGAAAAAAAAGAGAATAATAAGAGGAGACGGAGAGAGAATGAAGGGGAATCTCGATATACACGTGGGTAGTCTGTTCCGAAAATCAATCTACTGAGCAAGAGCCGACTCAGCTGATCGTCTTCTCCTCCTTTCTGGCCCTTCATAACACTTTCAGAGCAGACAATCTTTTCTTTTTTTTCTTTTTTTGTTTTCCTCATATTAATAATTATTTATTTTTAATTATGTTTAAAAGATAGATGTGATCTTAATTATGATCATTTTTAAATGAAAATAATTTGTTGTTAGTCAAATCAATGATTGACTTATTGTTGAGCTAGTATCATAATTATCGGCATACATATGAAACGTCGTTGAACGTCGTTATTGTCGTATGAAAAATTGTTATTGGAAATGATTGATGTTTGAAAAATTAGCGAGAAGAAAATGTATCGATCAAGAATAAATACGATATTCGATATCAATCATCGACTTGCTTGTTTCAATATTAAAGATAAGGACATTTTGTTGATCAAATCGCATCGTACGAAAACATCGATGAGGAGGAGGCGTTTCAATATTATTTGCAATTGCGATTAACATAAAAGAATTAACGTCGAAAAATGATATATTATTTTATATATTATTTTGCTTGTATTCAATTTCTAATTCGCAGCCATTTTTTAATACTCGATTTTGTTTCTTCTGTTACAGGTTAGTAACGCCGTAGTAAGTTCTTTCTAATCAGCAGTTCTTTCTAATGCAGAAATACAGGTAAAAGTAATATCTTCTACAGCAGTGATTTTTAAACTTTATCGGCATTAGTTTATAACAGAATTATAATTAAAAAAGAAAAAAGAGAGGAACGTCGCGTCGTAGATCATTGACCCGCGGTATCCAAAAGGAAGAAAAAAAGCGAAGAAAAATCGGTAATTCCACAAAAGACCGAAAGTGTTGAAACAACGACGGCGATCGTCCAGTAGTAGTAGCAGCAGCAGCAGCAGCCTTGCGTGTCAAAGGGATCATCGAGGCATATTACTTTGCTCATCGATAATCCTTTTCCGTTCGATCGACTCTGAAAGCAATATCGAAAACGTGAACAATGAAAAAGAATCGCTAGAGAAAGATTCTCCTGAAAATCTTTCAGTTCTATTAATCGGTCGTTTGTTCAATTTCTACTAAAAATAATTATCAACGCGAGTAGATGTTGTCTTTTTGTTTTTCTTTCTAATGAATTTGTTTTTTAAAAGGAACCTTTGAAAATGGTCACGTTCGTGCCATCTACATTACGAGTTGAGAAATTCTCAAGTAAGAGAAGAAGTATATGTTATGAGTCATGAGAAAAATAGCATGCGTGGATTCTAATAAGTATATCCACGACATTTATGTGTACGTAAGCGTATATACCGAAATGTCGGAGAACGCGTGAATGTAGGTTAGAGTGCGGTAGGGTAGCAGCAGCACCAGCACCAGCAGCAGTAGCAGCAGCAGCAGCAGCAAACTCGCGCGCTGTGCTACAAGAATGACAGAGAAAGAGAACGAATGCGAGCACAGCTGACGCGGCAGAATCAATATTCCCACGTGTACTGCTATACGGTGCTACCTGTACGCGCGGCTATCATGCGATACTACGTGTCCTCCTCTTCTTTACCCTCTTCTTTACCGATAAACAGCATTATTTTAGATTTTATAGACAACTAAATTTTGCAAACAAATTTATCAACAGTGGGCGGGGGGGGGGGCGGTAGTAACGCGAACAAACATATTTCTTTGAAATAGTTACCAAAAAATACGATCAAAGTATAAACAAGCAATGAAGAAGAAGAAGAAGAAGAAGAAGAAGGTCTCGTAGGTAGTTGTCCGCGAGAGAGTGGGTGCGCGAGCGCGCGCATCTATTGGTTGACTTAGGTAAGAGGCGAGAGAAACTCGCTTTCTGATTTGTCGCTCGTTGGCGCCCAAGGCGGCTAGGTCATCTTCCTTCCTACCTTTCAGATGATCGCGGACCGCCAACCACGTCGCATCTACTCACAAACGCGTAACAACTAATATTATAAACAAATAGAAACTAAGTGAAAAAGGAACAAGTGCGCTTGAGAGGTGAGAAAAAGGAAAATACTGAATTAAAGATGGAACCGCCCAGAAGAAGGATCTCTTATTCACGCTAAAAAAAAAAAAAAAAAACTCAAAAATAGGATCAAAAGATAAAGAAGACGTGTGTGGTGGTCATGGGAGGGAGGGAGGGAGGGGGCAGCTGCAATCAGGTGACGAGTCGCCGCACTTTCGGATCGGCCCCCTTCACTCCCACCCTTCGGTACCTTCCGACCGACATACGGAAGCACGAAAGAGAGAGAGAGAGAGACAGAGAGAGAAAGAGAAATCGGGAGTCGTCGCTTGAAACTCGTGCGGCACGTTTCGCATTTCTCTCTTTCTTTCTTCCCCTTCTCTCTCTTTCTCTCTCTCTCTCTCTCTCTCTCTTTCCTTCGCTATTTCTCTTTTTTTGCCCATTTTTATTTCGTTCGTTCGTTCGTTCGTTCGTTCGTTTGTCGGATATCGCCATCTCTGTCTTATTCCATTATCATCCGCTATAATATTCTCTTTCTCTCTCTCTCTCTCTCTCTCTCTCTCTCTTTGTTGTTTCCAAGCGCACGCGAGAGAAAGAACGAAATACGCCTACCACTGCATTTCTTTCCTTTCTCTTCCTTCTCCTTTCCCTTCCTCTTTCGCTTGGCGTTCACCTCTGTTCTCTCGACTCTGCAGCACTGTAGTACTCCTTCCTTGATCCTCCCTTTCCCTTACCCCCACCTTTTCCGATTCGTCTCGGTTATCTCATTCGCGTCACAGACGGAAAGTGGACGTTATCATCGTTTGTTTCTCTTCTCTCGCCAAGCATCATCAACGAGACCTCGAGAGAATTCTTAGAGAAGAAATTCGTTGAAAGAAAATATACTTCTCCCAGGGATGGAGAAGGGGGAGAAAAGAAAATAGAGAAAAAAAATGGACACGTGTGCAACGTGGTTCTCCGTTTAAAGTGCATCGAGTTGGCGAAATCCTTTTTTTCCGTTTGATTTTGTTTATTTTGCTGGGCAAAGTGGCCGAGTGAGCGCATACTCGTCGTCGTCTTCGTCGTCGTCGTCGTCTTCGTCGTCGTCTTCGTCGCGTCGTCGTCGTCGTCGTTGTCGGCGGCGGCGTTTTGTCAGAGACAACCCGCTAAAATTGGATACTTCTTTGGTGTGAGAGAGGAGGTAGGACGTGTAGTAGTGGTAGTCGCTAGTAGTGGTGGTGGTGGTGGTGGTGGTGGTAGTGGTGGTGGTGGTGGTGGTAAAAGTGGTGGAAAAGTATACTCGCAGCTGACCGAGACGACGATGCACCGCGACGGAAAGGCATCCTGCCCACGATAACGAAGGTACGACGAACTTTACGCACCCATTCTTTTATATATCCAAAAAGCATATTATTTGATGGAATCGATCGTTGATCCTTCGATTCAAATTTATTACATTTCTCCTTGATCTTATCGTTATCGCGTTCAGTAAGGTTTCTTCTCTTCTTTTCGCTCTTCAATGCAATAGCATTGCACACTTAAAAACACCAAATACGTGACTTTGTAATTAGTGTCTATCATTTACTACGTTTGAACGTAGTTTTAACGAAAACTCGAGCTGCAATTTTCCAATGAACTTTCTCATGAGAGCTTGCAATTATCAAAGAGAGAGAACAAAATACTATTGTTTTTTTCCTATGAGAAGTATATATCGAGTTAGATTAAATAGAGTATAGTTTGTTAGTAAAACTAATCGTGTAGCTTCGTGTACCTTTGAGTAGCAAACCGTTCGTGGTTTTGTTCGACCAAGATCGTTAGAGAAACGCTTTGAGCCTCGCTTTCTGCTATTATACCATTCACCTCTCCAAACCATATTATTCTTTCTATTCTAATTACTGCGCTACCCTGCTGATTGAATTAACTCTCAACCATAAATTTGTTTATTGCATAAATGCTCGCTTCATTATATTGTGTATAGTATCAATTAATTCGCTAAGCGATTGTACCTGCGCGTCTCTGCTATTTATTAAACGGCAATTTTCATTTTTTTTTTTTTTACAATTAAATTTAATACAAAACAAAATACAAAAATATATTCAAATAATTACTACAAATTCTTTTAAAGTCATAGATATACATATCCCTTAGGTTACTTTGAATTTGAGATAATCGTTCTTGTCGTTTTATCGACGTTCCAACCCCCCGGCGGCTCCTCTAGGTGCACATGACAATTCTATTCTCGATTCGGTGCCTGGTCAGAGATTCTTTTTATAGTCTATCGAACTTATGTCCGTCGATAATACGGGTCTCGAATAGTTTTACAATTGGTCGAGTGAAATGCAAGAGAAAAGTAATAATATTGTTTTAAAGTATTATACAATGTAATTCTGAGTATTTGAAATTTGAATACGATATTTGAACGTGTTAGCGTGTTATGTCCGTAGTTACGTAGTTATATGAACCCGAAATAACATGGCACACGGAGCGTTCGGACAATATCGTTGTTGGCAAGCCAACACAGACAGACAGACAGACAGACAGGTGTCACTTAATATATTACAGTATTTTCCATTTTCGAATAGAAATAGCTCGTTTTTTGATTAATTTTTGTCTATGTCATTAATCGTCGAATTCCTTAAAAAACCAAATTCGAAGCTTGTTCTTCATTCCTTTTTTCAAAGTTGTTTTCCTCTTTTTTTATCTCTGTTCTCTGAAGTGTATCGTTGAAGTGTATTGTTGAAGTAAGTGTATCGATGTTTTCAGTGAACTTAATTTCTTCCGTGCTCTTGTAATCTTGTTTGGCAGGGCCTCTGTGCGAGCAGAAACCTCATAGTTCCCGCCGCATGTTTCGTCAAATCATCTCGTCCGATGATGATGATGATAATATAGAAGAAAATAGCTAGAAAAAGACATTTTCTATATGATATTTCGATTTTTCAAATATCTATTAAATGAAAAATTAGACAAGAAGGCGTTCTAGATCTGTAGACCTTCTTAAATCCGTTAGTAGGTGAAGGGGCCGAGTAATTCGATGTGACTCAGACTCGGAGTATCCATGACAGCAGCCATTGTGATTGCTCGCTCGCTCGCTCGCTCGCTCGCTCGCGCGCGCCTTTCTTTCCTCCGCCCCCCTTCAGGGTTCACGAACATCTCGGATTAGTATTTTCTTATTATTACATTTGGCACTTTTGTTTTTCTTGCTTCGTGATCCGTTGGGAAAATTGTCGATCTACGATCTAACTCTCGATCAGCTTTGAACGATGCTAACACACAGTTTTCTCTAAAGAGAACTTCTCTACCTGAGAGAGAAGGGGTCATTGATCCTTCCTTGGATATAGACTTTGCTCGATCGTATGCCTAGTTACTTTTCTTTCTCGTGTCTCTTAACAAAGTTCGTAAGTAAGTAACGCTCGCTGAAACAGAGAGTTAGATTTTTTCAATTATTAGCTGGGACCAATTTTTCTAGCCTTTTCTAATTATCAAATGTTAACTCACCAAAATTTATTATTTATTTACCGTTGCGATGCCATGTTGCCCCCCACCATGCCATTTTTAACCCTTCTTACTTTCCGCATATTTTTTGTCCCCACCAATAAATTGCTAAAACTTGCTGATAATATTTTAGTTAATAAATAAGGGGGAGCGAGATTGGTTAAATAAATGGTAAAAAGATAACGCAGCAGCAGAGACATGGTTGACCTAATTCGTTCTAGTCCACCTTATCTATCACTTCCTATGGTTTCTCGGTGAGTTTTCTTCTTTCGCGATTTGTATGACGAACCTGACCGTGAAAATAATTCTTTCCAACTTGTTTGACGATATTACACTCTACTTACTAGTATATTACTCGAAATCATCACTGCGCATTGCATTGAGCGCAGGAGCGATTAAATAATTACATTAGAATGAAAAAATGCTACAATTATAACGTTATAATGTTAAATTATTCTCTTTATTTGGAATATTATGACCGTTGTACACATGCGTAACATTCGGAAAGTCATGCAAACAACACTTGTATAAAAGTATTTTCATAGCGGACAATGTGTCGTCGTTTCACGTGTCAGTGTAACGGTGGATTTCGAGGAAGACGGTGGTCGAAGACGAACGGTACCGAATGGTATATCCGTGCTTTTACATTACGATATTCGTTCCCTTCGATTCGAACCACCCTTTGCACTGGAACCTTTTTTAGCTTTGTTAGTTTTGACAAAGGCCATCAACCCCACCAATGATTGAACGAGCGGACAAATAAAATCAATGTGTTAGCAATTAATTGTATTTTTTGTTTGTTGAAATAAAAGTTTCATTAGAGAAGTTCAGTAGAGAAGAGAAAAATAGTTGTTGTTTTTCTCGCGACGAATCGAAAGTTTGTTTAACGAGAGAGAGGGCTACGCCTTAATGGAAAGCGCTCTCTCGATCATCACCGTGATTAGATTCTCGGCGGAGGAAAGTGCACGCGGCGATTAGATGGCTATTTCGAACGTGGCTGCCGTGACAAAAATGGAAATCGAGGTGCTGCTGCACGCCATGAAAAACTTACTACTACAACGATTTCTCTTACTTCCTAAGAGCTTTACGTTAATCAATCAAGATCAAATAATTCGATATCCACAAATAATGAATGCATTTATAAAAGAACTTTTTTCATCTTCTAACTTGTGTTGACACTTCTTCACGCACCATCAAAACCGATGACTCATTATAAAACCATCGAACAACTTTGTGTTACCGTTTTATTACTACCATGCAATACGTGTTGCATTTATTTATTCAAGGAAAATGAACTTTCTAATAAGAAAAATTCATCATAATTTAAATAATTGTAAATAATTCCAATTGCATACGGTTTGTTGTTTGTACCCTGTAAAAAGAAAGTTACATAGATGCAACTCCTCGTAGTATATTGTTGAACTCATCGATCGACTATGTTTGATTGTTCCCGCTTTTTCGCTAAAACATAGTCATTTCCGTTTACCGTATATGTATTTATATGTTTCTCTCTCTCTCTCTCTCTCTCTCTCTTTCTACTCGTTGCTGTGATGCAATCGATGTTTTCACTTTCACACGATTTCTAGATGCGCGAAGTTCATAGAAACGGATAGAATATACGCGCGTACATACAATGACTCCAGTCCCTTTCATTATTTGCCTCTCTCTCTCTCTCTCTCTCTTCTTTAACTTATTCTTTCGAGATTTCATACGAATTACACGAATAGTTATGTAAATTCATTACTGTTTTTCATTATTCCAAGATTAGAAGATTGTAGTAGTAGTAGTAGTAGTAGTAAAGGAAGTAACAATTAGGACTATCATTTTGATCAAAGCAAATCCTAGGACGCGTTGAACTCTCCCGAGTAATTGGAAATAACGGTGATTAAAATTACATCGATTTGCTGTACTTAATATCTCTTGTGCATATACCCGGGCATATGGAACTAACTATTCCATAAGGTATAAGTGCGTTTATTAATTAATAAATGTACATCAACCGTTGCTTAAATATTTCCAAATGAATTATTAACGATTTTCAATTGTAATATAAATTGATTATATAATTTATGTATATTTTGCTTTTTCATCGTAAAACAAGGGTGTTTTTTTTTTTTTTTTTTTTGGAAAGATTCGCGAATTAGCGAGATCGTTGGACTCGGGAGAGAAGGGGGAGAGAGAGAGAGAGAGGGTAGAGGGTCTATTTTGGTGTGCGATGCTCCGGTTGGTATGTCGTCGGTCGATAGAAACGACTACGACGACGACTACGACGACGACTACGACGACGACTACGACGACGAAGACGACGACGACGACGGGCTAGATCCAATTACAGGTTCGTTTATACGACCGAGAGAATATCACTCACCTTGCAATTATGCAGCTTCGTTGAAAATTTAAAGACCTCTCTTTTTCTTTCCCTTATCGATTCTACCAGAAATCGAGTATAAACGAGTCTATTGTAATAGAAGGAAGGAAGATAACATAGATTCATTTGGATGAATAAATAAACAGTTTGCGTTTTTTATTTAACAAGTCAATTTACTTTTTGATCGTAATGGTATTTGCTCAAATTCTATTGGAAATCCCATAAACGGTTTAGCATTTGAAGAACAAATTAAATAGCGTATATCGTCCTTCCACTTTTATCCGATAAAGGCGAAGAAAAAAAGAGAGAAGAAAATGACGAAGGGGGCCCCTTAAAATAGCTTTTAACTCGGAAACTTATGTAAACGAGCCGCGCCAGTGTATCTTGGAAAAGCCATCCACGGCTCGTTAGATGAGTAACATTTAGTAATGGTCTTTACTCGCTAGTGGGTGTGTACTACCTCCAATCTTACCAGATCGATATATGTTATATAGTATCTCTCCTTTCCATTTAACAACTACCTTTTTTTCTTTCTTTTTTTTTTTTCTTTCTTTTTTTTTCCAACCTATTCGCGAAAAGCTGTATTTTTCCATCCATCATTTTTCGGATGTCGATACATACTTCATTAAAATGAATGTCCGATTAATTAAGATACCCGATCGAAATGAATTAAGGTCAATTAAATTGTAGTATCGTTTGATGTCGTATCTCGGTTATGTATGTACAACGTTCTTCGAGTTAGCGCGCGCGTGTGTGTGTGTGTGTGTGTGTGTGTGTGTGTATGACGGACTTTGCGATTCGGCCACGCTCTTGCGAGATTTAGAGCGAGAACGCAAACAGGACGCATAAGAGACTAACAATAAAAGAGAAATATAGAAGATGAAAAGATAGGAGATGTACACTGTGCTTGCTCGGCCGAAACTTTTGGGCCAAGGACCCCGATGAGTAAATGTACTTTCAGGCAAACTAGAGTATCCCGGTAATATGGCTACAACAAAGTACCGATTTCTTTTTTTATGTTTCATTTCATCAATTGTCAGAAGAATCGCAAACTTTGCAAGTTTGCATGATTCATTGTGTACAAGGTAAAAGATTTTCTCTCTCTCTCTCTCTCTCTTCTATTCGGTGTGCTTTCCTTTGCGTTTCAACCCTCTTTTAAAACAGATCCCTTTCACACGCAACATCCTCACTTCAGTCTTCTTCCTTCCACCCTTTTTCCTCGCTCGAGAGTCTGCTTAATAGTTTATTACATAACGAAGCCCTAGCAAAAAGTTCAGCAGCAAAGTACTTGCAAGTGCATACGTATTTATGCATGCATGTATGTATGTATATCTGTGCTCGTGCAAGACAAAGAGAAAAGAGAGGAAACGTATAACCGATATAATTCCTTCCTTCTCTTCTTGTTCGGCGAATGTATGCACTTTGTTGCGATCTCTGTCCCGTCCTTGGATTTTATTTATGTAAGAAACCGTGTTGTAAGAGTTAAAACGTGAAACGAGTTTCTTCTTACTTTCCCCTACGCTCCTCGAACTCCGTTGTTGCTAATTTTTGTGGAAAAAAACAAAAAAACAAAAAAAAAAAAAGAAAGAAATTCTTTATAAAGGCCAATTTGCTTCTATCGATACCAAATTATTTTTCTGTTAGGATTTCTAGATTCTCTCTTCGGAGATTAAGATTTGAGCTGTTTGGTAATGATATAACTGTACTCGCGCGTACATATACTGCAAGGAGAAAAAGATAAATACCGTAAGCGTTAATTGCGGGATCCTTAATGCCAGGAACAAGCAAGTAGGCTGCTGGCACGTGCGATTAATAATTCTCTTATTTCCCTTTTTCATCGAGCTAAAAGCGATATTTTGAAATTTAAGTTGTGCCAATGGAAAAATAGTATTTTTGGGACACGTCAAATGATTAGAATTTCAATAAATTAGTCAAAATCAATTGTATGATTTATTTAGCGTTAACATATTATTTATATTATCAAATGTTTTATTCTGTAGAAAAAAATTGAATGGACGATCATTGATGGAAGGGGAAGACGCGTTAATGGAATGGATGATGATATCTTTGGAGACATCGTGAGCGATCGCAGTGATCGATTAATCTCTTTTTGTGACTGACGTCACTTTATTACTTACTCGGTTAAATAGAGTCACCGATATAATCGGATATCATCGTCTCTTGTATCGATTTGTAAAGGAACGATTTAAAAGAAAATCCCGTTCCTTCGTTCAAAATAGACAACACAAATTTCAATCAAATCATCAAGACTAATTTTGCTAAAGTTAGCTTTATGTTAAACTTTTCATTTCCTTTCTAGACTCCAATAAAAAATACATAAGCTGGTAAATAAATATAAAACATACATTTGTTGTACATGTGCATCATCATAGGTATTCATAGGTATTCATAGGTATTCATAGGTATTCATTTATGTACTCGTTTCCTTATCTTACATTAATGTAAAATATAGGCAAGGTAATGAAATGCTTTGGAAATGGCACGATGGACAGCAAATCGCGATACGCTCTCTCTCCCTCTTTTTGCGAGACCTAATTTCCATTTGACCGTATACGATCGAGGACGACGTATACGCGGACGCGCGGTATGTGCTCTGCTAACCAACGAACAATCAATTTCAAACGTATTATTTTTCCTTCTCAAGTGAAATACAGTTAGAAGCTTAGCGTTTAGACAAAACAATGGTCTTGCTAGATTTTCGATTCACATTTGAAATTAGACTTTGGCAATGAGTTCCAAAAGAATTGACTAAATTCAATAAGAATACAAAAAGAAGAGTATGCGATATAGTGGTTTCCAATCAATTTTGAAAGCTCAACCGATTTGCTCATCTTTGTAATTGCGTAAGACTGATTCATAGGATGACAGCATAAGATGACCTCGAAAATGGCCGAGTCTTGTAGGCAAAACGATTGTTGTACTGTATGTACAACAATGTAATACGCAGGTGTAATTCCGTTGTCAAATATTTTTGCTTAATTACTTTCATTTGAAATTTCATTTCTTATGCTTTTGTTGTTGTTGTTGTTACCTTCTTGAAATTTTTTGGAAAAAAAGGAAGAAAAGGAAGAAAAGGAAGAAAAAGGAAAAAATGTAAAATGTAATCATAATCGTGGTTACTGTAAACCGAATGTGTCAGTGTATAGGAGGATAAGTTTCTTCGGTAATTATCGTAAGAGCCACTTAACGCAGCACTCCCACGTCGTTTATTTTTTTTTTTTTTTTTTTTTTTGTTCGTTTTTGTTTAGAGACCGAGGCCCTCATTACTCGTGGCGAGTGATACGCGAGTAATACGCGAGCAATACGCGAGCAATACGCGAGCAATACGCGAGCAATACGCGAGTTTTCATTTTCGAAGGCACCAAGTGCAGCAGAAGGCAAGCGAGCTATAACATAAAGTAGTCGTCTCGAAAAACTCGACGCGTGCAACGCACACACATCGCATCGCGTCATGTCTTACATCGTTTCCTTTCAAATATTTTTCTTTTCTTTCTTTTACTCGCAATGCCGCAAAATTTCAACTGCTTCAGATTCTTCGATCGTACCAACAGTAATTTCGAGCAGAAACAGCACGTTCCAAGACGAGGCAGGATCGATACTTATTTATCCAACACTTATAGTTAGTAGCAATCTTTTATAACACTTTAATACATTAATCATAATTATTTATTTGGAGCTCGCTACGCTATTGCATAAACATAGAAATCCTACTAGTTATTTTCCTATGACCTATTATGTTACATTAATCGCGCGAAAAATCATTTGAAAGGTAGTATGACGTTATTATTACAGATATATAACATATTTGAAAAGTAAACAATCGCGTTCGTGGAATTTGCCAGTAGATGGGAAACCACGATCAACGTCGTCGTCGTCGTCGTCGTCGTCGTCGTCGTCGTCGATATAAACAATAATATAAACGATCGAAGGATCCATACGACACCTTGACGGAAAGATAACGATTATTCAGTTGATTTTCATAGGTCTAACGTATCGTTTAAACCTATCATCTCCCTAACCGCATCAATTATTAGTTCAATGTTCAATAAAAAAAACTCTCCCCCATATTATTCCTACGATTGAATTTTATTTCGACGCTAAACTTTTCTATGACGTTCACTATACTAAAGACATTTCAATAGATAACGGTTATTGTTAACATTTACGATAATGCTATATTTGCCTGCATAGAAGATATTACGTTTTAATAAAATATTTCTTTCGAAAAGAAAACAAATGGAGGAGGAAAT